>NC_086244.1:27204867-27367367 GCF_036321145.2 Pelmatolapia mariae
TTTATATAGCGCTTTGCGAGACCCTCAAAGCGCTTTACAATTCCACCATTCATTCACTCTTACATTCACACACTGGTGGAGGCAAGCTACAGTTGTAGCCACAGCTGCCCTGGGGCAGACTAACAGAAGCGAGGCTGCCATATCGCGCCCTCGGCCCCTCTGGCCATCACCAGTAGGCGGTAGGTGAAGTGAATTGCCCAGGGACACAACGACCGAGGCTGTCCGAGCCGGGGCTCGAACCTTCCGATTACAAGACGAACTGCTAACTCTTGAGCCACGATCGCTACTATTACTGATTGGATCACTTCCAAACTTGTCGCGCCTATGTACACAACTTAATTAGTTCTGATTGGATCCCATGACTCAGGAACATTTCCATCGTGTTTTTATTCGTCAACAAAAGTGTCATCATAGTTTTTGTCATCGTGCATTAGTTTTTATTTAGTTATCGTCTTATTTTTGTTAGGAAAAAAAACCAAGTTGTTGACGAAAACTATGGTGCAAATTATTAGTCAACGAGATTAACATTGCTTTAGCTGCTGAGATGACACTGAACTGAACATTAACCGGTGGTCTGTCAACACTTACTTTCAGTAGCAGACACATAAGCGATGGTGATGCCTCCAATTTCCGAGTCACTAAATCGAAGCAGGAATGTTCCATTGGGTCTGTCTTTGAGAATCAGGTGGAGATGCTGCTTCCCAATAAAACCAAATATCAGCCTGTTGGAGCAAAACATTATAAGCCTTTTTTTTTATCACAGGCTATTAACATTCACTGGTGAAACAGCAGCAGAAGCTTCCTACCCTTCGCTCCAGTAGGTCTTCAGGTGTTTCTTGGTTAGCTCCATTACTCCCTCAAACCACTGCCAGAAGGTAAACGGTCGACCTGGGAGAACCTCCTGTAATGTTGAAAGGCACCGTAAGATTTGTAGGTCAAACTGACCTGTGCCAGCGAATAGAAGCACATGCGTACCTTATTAAACTGGGCCCAGGAAACCATCATGTTGCTGAAATCCTCATTAAAGTCGGGCTTATCAAAGACCTTCTGTGCCAAGAAGTGTTGGTTGTACTGGTCTAAGTTGTGCTGTGTCCCAACCTCAGATGTAAATTTGCTGTTGAGAGTGGTGTACATCATCCTCCACGGCACGCGGTCCGGCACCACAAAGGGTAGTCTGTCCTGATGGCAGTGACATAAAGGCTGATAAAGCAAAAACACTGATACACATATTTTTTTTTTTTTAAATTTGTGAGGGGACGAGTAAAACCAAATTTAAAATGGAAAGAGAAAAAGAAAAATATATAAACGCACTATTATGGCAATGTTAAATGCAAACTTCAAATTTTGGTGAACTGCGTTTATTCCCTCATGATAAATGTCTGCTATTTGTTTATGTTCTATTTTTATGACACTTCCACTTTCCCACACACGGGCTCTAGGGACACTCAACTCTTGCCAAGTTCAGGAAATCGGGTCAAGTGAGTCACTGCATATCTAAATCCAAAGGATATGCTGTTAGCTGCTGCTTCTCCATTTGTGCATTTTATAAGCCACACCTCTCTCCTAACAGTCGCCTTTGTGTTTCTTCCACCGCAAGGGGAAGTTGATATAATGCCTCGCCAGTCCCTGCTGAATTCCAGTTCAGGGGTGAAGTCAAGAGTATGAAGCACATAGTGTATGTTGTGGCTTTCAAACACTTGTAACAGCAGAAAAGACAAGCTGCAATACTGAATGTAAAAAAAAAAAAATCAAAAGAACTTCACACTTACTCGCTCAGAAAATGCACAGTCCCATATGATGGTGGCCACAGCGTTGTTGTCTTGACTGCCGTGAACAATAACAACCACTGGCTGAGAGATCACCTGTAATCAGACATGTTACGTTACCCGACCCCTTTAATAGTCACCATAACTACACCGTATGTGTGCTCAGCATGCATTCAACAAAACAGATCATAAGTTAGCAAAATAACTCAAGTCAACTGTGTAATGTGAACAGTTAAACAACAGTCAGAACGCCGGATAGGGTCAAACCTGTATCCTGTACGGAGTCTCACAGCCTGTGATGTTGATCTCTGAGGAGAACAGGAGGGCAAATTTCTCCTCTGTCACAGACTCTGATCCTTTTCTGTCTGCTCTCTTGATTTTCTTGATGGACTGTTAAATCAAAAAAAAGTTTGCATTTCCCAACGATGCTGAACATCAATCAAATATGAGCTGTAAATGTAGACCCGCACATACCATGTTTCTGAAGTTGGAGCATGTGCTCTTGGTGGCTGCGTTGTGTTCTAGGACGGCCGAATTGTTGATGAGTTCACCAACATTATCACTGCAGGTAACATAATTTTATTGTCAGTTATTTCCTCATACAACTACTGGATAGTCAGTACCTTGATATTAACCACTTAAAGTTTTAACCTCTGTAGTAAATTTGATTTAATTATGTGCTAATCTACAAGATGCTAAAAAAACAAACACGATCGTGACATACATCCTGCACAGCCTAAGATCAAATTTACACAGCAATAATGCTAGTTGATAATATGAGGTATTCAGTGTTAACTAATAAATCTAGTCAAAATGAAACCAAACAGCTGACTCTGTTGTTAATGTTACTGTAGATAAACGCTACAAATGTATAGTTAGGCTTACTCACACTTTTGCCTTTCAAGTAAATAATAAATGGTTGCAGCTGATTTCCGTTATCTATATATCCACATTATTGTGTTAAAATAATGTGGGAAATAATTATTTTAAGAATTTTGGTGATTTTAATTTAACTGTGAACACAACATTTAAACTTTAATAACAATTAATAACTTTAATAATCCAACATGTTCCACAGCAAATAACAGGAGCTTTAGAAGAGCTTTGAAAGTTAGGTGTGAATGTTTCCTGCCAATTGTGCTATAAAGAATAAGTAAACGTGCCCACAGCTTCCACACTTCCGATGTGGGGAAGATTGCAACATTAAGTACATGTTAGATCTTGTCCCATGCTCTGTTTGCTCTGCACAATTTTCTGCAGGTTCTTTGTGGCCTATTTGCTCTGTGTGGCACAGGCACACCTTTGGGGAAGCAGACACACAGACCTAACGCTTCTTATGCATCCATGACAGAGACAGAGAGCAGAGAGCAGAGGAGAGAGCCAGCGATGGAGCTTGGTCACAGTTTTTATTTCTTCCCTCACAATTTGCCACAGTGAGGATATTCTGTCAAAGTGTGAGGGATTTCAGATTCCAGCCCAGAAACACACGACTCACCCATGTACAGTTGCCAAGTTCCTGGCCTGCATTTCATTAATGATCTGCGCCTTCACCAACACAGGCTTCCCAGGAGCTACCTTCTCTCCCAGCAGATATCGCACAGTTGTGGAGAACTTTGACTGTGTCTTTATCACCTGTGGGGGCTGCTTGTCCACTATAAGAGAGCTGAAAGGGTTACAGAGTTAGAAAACTGTCTTCTTCTTTTAAAAAAAGGTAATAAAGTGAGTCCTTTACACTGCTGTTTGTGAGACAAGAAAGGAAACAATGGGACTGTACTACCTTTCAATCAAAACCTGCACAAGTTGTGACAGCCCTTCCTGGAGCTCTGAGGTCAGTTCCCCAGTCAGCATCAGCTCTTGTCTCAGGTTTCCATTCATCCCAAGAAGCTGCTCAGCCCTAACAGAGAAAGTATAGAAAGAAAGCAAAAACACAAACACCCAAGCTAGTAAAAAATGCAAAATATTTGTTTAATAACTGACCAATTTATACATTTATAATTCATACAGTCATTCTCTATCAGAGATTTTTTTGTCTGTGTTAAATAAGCTGAAATTCTGATGGAGTCATTGGAGTGTCCAGTAAGTGGTGGTTAAAATCGGTAAGTATTCAAGAAAGTGATTACAGTTTATCCTGAGGAGGGATATAAAAAAGGACTTGAATCTAATGGTAGATTGGAGATCACCAAATTCACCAAACTGCAATCCATCCAAAATTTCTAATAATTCATATTTGAGCAAAATGAAGATTTAAACAACAGATCAAACCAACTGCCAGGCCGACTTTGCTACATCTGAATACTGATCAATAAAGTTTTCAAATAAATCCAAAAATCACTGAAAATACGCCGACTTCAAAAATCCATCTCTTAAATGAGAGTGCGGTATGTTACTGGATTGTGTGCATAAAGGTGCCCTCTTTTTAGTGTTAAACTTGGAACATAAAAACAAGTGTGTCAAAGACACTGAATTGTGGGTTTTAACCAGGACGGCATAAACCAATACCACAAACGCTGTGAGTACAAATAGTGGAGTGGTGTGCAGCTCACCAGGTCTGCAGGGGGCTGAGGTTGTCATCAAAAGGAAATCCTATGGCTGCTTTGCGCTGCTCCCACCTCCACTCGTTCAGCCTGTTAAGAAATCGGTTCTGGCAGATGCCCAGCAGCTCCATAGACTCCTTCAGCAGCTGTGAACGTTTCTACAAAAACCAGAAACCAAATACATTGCAATTTGATTATTAACTGAAAACAAGTAATCAAGTAATAACTGTTTATCTATTAACTACCAGTGTATTTAAATGAGCTGAGGAACATCAAAAAATCAAACAGGTTTAATTAAACGGGATGAAGATCTCGTCTTGTTCTTTGGTGTTAATAATCTGAAAATTTCTAAAGATATTTAGTTTAACTTCTCTCGAGGATGTCAGTAATGTTGATGGTGGTAACATAAGCCCCTGGCTCACCGTGGCCATTGCTTGTATATTGTACTCCAGCTGTTGGATGTGAGCCTGAAGTTTCTTGATTTCTGCATTTGCAGAATCCAGTCCATTCTGCTGGAACGACCCTGTTAAAACAAGAAGCAACATGACATGTCGAGTCTTTCCTGCATTGTTGGGAAATGCTGCTTTGCTTTAAGTTAAAAAATAAAATGGCATTCCTGTGCTGTACGTAGAAAACGTTTTTTTTCCCCCTCAGAAACAAGCTTTCTGGCAAAGAAAAGATTGCACAACCTAAAGGTGAGTTTCTTTTGACAGACTGACTTTTATGTTGGAGCAGCGGACACACAGACCTAAAAAAAAAAGGGAACATTCATCCATCCATTCATCCTCTTCCACTTATGCAATTCAGGGTCACAGAGGGTTGGAGCCTATCCTAGCTATCACAGGGCAAAAAGTGGGGCGCACCTAATGTCTAATGTCTGAATTATGCCTAAGTCAAAAAGCCACATTGTAACCCTACTCCACAGTATTCCACCCAATCTGACCTGCATCTGCCAAGAAATGTGACAACACACTGAGTCGACAGAGTCCGCAACAACTTGAATGGCGTGCAAGGTTGCGGTGAGGAGTTTTCAGATTCCATTGAAAGTTAGGGTTCCCACAGAAAGACTAGATTTGCAAACTGACTTAATCCATGTATGTCTTTGGACTGTGGGAGGATACGCAAACTGTTCACATAAAGGGCACGGTCAGCCACTGGATTTTAACCTACGACCTTCTTGCTGCAATGAATGAATAAATGATCAGTATTTATTCAAGTTTGGATGTATGCGTTTGAAAAAAACATTTGCATAATGCTTTCTTTAAAAAGTGTAATTTCAATACGGCACATGAGTACAATCAAAGGGTTTAACTGCATATATGTGTTCATTCATTCTGAAAAACTCTTGTTTTTTCTCTGTTGAATGTTTATTATCAGTCATTATTAAGACAAAAATATTTTTATCCAGTTACTTGATTAATAAAATGAATAACTGATAGATTACTCTATTATCAAAGTAACTATTACTAAAATAGCATGCAGCCTGTTTCATTTGCTCCAACTTTTTCTTGTTTTTTTCTTTGTCCTTTACTTCGTACTTTAGACTGTTCGTCTGTTTTAATAGCTTTCTTATCAAAAATATAAAACAGATCATTTCCTTAGGGATTAGTATTCTGATTCTGATTAATCAGTAGCTGCAGCCCTACAAACAAAACAACCTTGTGGTTCCAACAGCTTCACTGCTTGAACAATTAAATGCATAATAAAAAATTATATCTAATCATACTTCTTTGAGAACATCATGCAAGTACTGTTTATGATGAGGGTCAAATGACCAACATTAAACAAAAAGCACCACGTAGAAGTCCTTTGGTAGTGGGCAGCACCTCCTCTATTGATCATTCAGTTTTATTGGGTCTTCAAAAAGTGAGTGTGTGCTTCACATTTTATCTTACTACATTAAGTCTTGTATATAATTAGACAAAGCTTGACCTCAAAAACGGCTTGACACATCAAATCAGATAAAGATAAAAATAAATATCACTAGCAACATCCCCAGACAATGGGGTTAAGGTATCTAAAAAAAACAAAAAAAACGCCAACATCCACTTAACTATGCCATCTCTACTTATTCTGCTTTGAAAAATGATAACATCTGCCACTTCCTACTGAGCAGACCAGCTAGAGCTCCATTCGCAGCACCTGGATGTTTTTAATTTATGTCGCCGCCAGAGAATGATCTTCTAAATAAAGTTTTTATGAAAACTCTTTCTTTTTCAAGCATTTAAAAACAAATCCTCCAAAAAAATTAACAAGTGGAATTAAAATAGCTGAACAGACTGAGAAGCAAAGGAAGCAGAAAATAAAAAGAGATTATGATTTAACCTTGAAAAACAGGAACTCTGATGTAAGCTGCATTTTTGCAGTTGAAGTTTTTTGGCAATTATTACTGCGGTCTGACTGCTTACGGTATTTAAGGCATGTAATCATTCATGTACCGCTAAAGGAAAACATGCATTTACCCTGTGTGTGTGCACTCTCAAAGTTTTGCCTCTCCCAGTTAAGCTCCTCTTGTATCTGGTGCATCTTTTTTCGGATCTCCTGGACTTCGAGCACCTTCAGGACCAGTTGGTCCACGTCCTGCTTGGATATATCGTTCGTCTGGTATGCTGGGTACTGTGCAGGGGTGGTCTATAAACAGAAAAAACATTAAATGGACTTGCAAAGCACCACAGCTCGACCTTTTTTGCTTTTGTGGGTTTTTTACACAATACTTTACACAATTAAACATAAACTGTGTCTGGTAAACACATCAGCTTCACCTAGTTCCCCCTGAGATATTAAACTTGTACATTTAATCCCTCTTCAACAATACTTCTCATCAATTCTGCTCTGTTTACAACCACGTGGCTTGTGACTGCCAGCTATTACCAGTGTATTTTTATAAGGGTAGAAGTAAACTTGAAACAATGAGCTGTTTTATGTTGCAAGATGACATCTTTGGAATTCATTAAGGAAGATCTGTAATCACTCATCTATCTGCTTTCGTGGGTGTTGTTGTGCTGTTTTTCTGTTCTTAAAACCGCTCGCTCGCTCTCACTACCACTTTCCCACACTGTCAATCTCAATAATGAAATAGTTACTCTAGTTCAATCAGAGCCAATCAGCCTCCACTTTACGTGGCTTAAATCTGTGCTCTCCGCTTGCAACACGCTTCCTCCCCCCATCTCCACCCCACCAACTTGCCACACCTGCAGTAACACTGTTCCTATTGACAGACTCAAAGATGCTTTAATATCAAGGATTTGAACTGTTGCTACTACTGGGGATTTACGTTTCAGCAGGAAATCTACGCAGGGACTTACTCCGGTTATCAGAGCCCTCTCCTGCCTGAGGACGTCTCTGACCATCAGTGCAAACTTCAGTGGCTGCGGGTAAAGCACTTCCTGTAAAATAAGCAAATAATACCACTAATTATAAGCATGCAATGCAATAATGAATGCAAATGATATCAAAGACAATGCATTCCTAACATGTATGTTGTAGCAGGTTTAAGGAAGTTTCTAAAGTTTTCATAAAGTCTACCAAGGTTTTAGCATTCTTCAGAAGTTTGAAGGGGTCCAAGCAACAAATGCTGCAGAAGGTTGAAAAATCTGAACAGGAATTTCTGCAAAGGTGAAATTTTATGGGTGATGGTAAAGCCCAAAAACTAAAATAAAATGTCACTTTCTTTTTAAAAAAATTGATAATTTCTTTGGCTTTATTACCATGTTCCTGCTCATCTGCATCAGCTTCATCTTCTCGACAACATTGGCATTCTGCTGAGCAACGGATTGCAGCATGCTGATACCCTGGTCCAACAGAATTTGAGCTTGACTCTCTTGCTCTACCTTTTCCTGTGAAAAGTCCTCCCTGCGAGAGCACACACACACACAGTCCATTATGAATAAACACATGCAATATTTATTAAGAATAAACATGCATAGTGTGTATATATAAACTATACAAGCATGTACATGTACAGTATGTGTGTGCATCATACCATCGTTGGTTCTCTATCCATTCAGATATGTAATGCCTGACTTCAATCGGGAAGGAGTTTGGTGGATAGAGGCTGCTGACTGTCTCATAAGGCAGATGCTGCAAAATCTGGGTCATGTGCATCCACTGGGCCATGATCACGCAGGGCTAGGGAGTAAAAAGAAATGACATGTTTCTAACCTTTCCCATGACTTTTTTTTTTTTTTTTAAACACAGTGGAACTAAACAGCGCATCTTTCTGATTTAACAGCATATCAACATTCAGGTGCTCCTTCATTCACCAGGTGACGCTACAGTCAGTAGTGTTTGATTTGATTTTTTACTCTAGATGCCCCTCCTGACACAAGGGAGCTGTGCCTCCTCTGGGATCAGACTAGAGAGCTTTTCCTTGTTAGGCTAATGTGTTAACCACTACTTTATGGATCCAGAGGGAGAAAGAGAATACAGATCAAAATTATCTGAATGTTTGTCAAAGAGACAAGAGCTGGATTTTTTAGGTCAGCGGAGAAAAGGTTAGGTTTTTTTTATTTATCACCCAATATGATTTTCATCTCTATACACACATACACATGCAGTATGTAACACTGTTCGTGTTTTTATAAACAAGCCAGCCCTTTAGCCCTGACAACCATCTGTTCAGCCGACTCTGCAACATGTGCTGAAAGCAGGCCTGAGCACATTTAAACAATGAGAAAAAAACTGAGCTGCTCTGTTGACACCATATTTTATTTCCTACCTATCACTAGTCGCCCTTTCCTGCATACCAGACAGCACATAAGCCAAACAACAGTAACTGTGAATCTCTGTGATAGGCCAGTATTGGTTGGTCGTACTAAGGATCCACTGAATAGCATAACAAAGCAACAAATTGATTATTTTTTATTAATTTGTAATATCTGCAACAGATATCAGAGCTCAACTGCACCATTAGCAAACATGCACATACGCTGTTCATAAACAGTTTACCGTATGCACAGCTGTGGAGATATAAATGTTATAAAATGATCCTACTGGGATCCACCAACTACATGCTATGAGCTTAGGATAAACAGTCTAATTGCACGCTTGTTTTTCTAAGGCTAACATGAAAGTCAGACAGTTGACCATAAGTTAAACTTTCCAACAGGCATGTTGATAAGCCGTTTGATTTTCACAAAGCCTTACATCTTTTGACAGTAATACTGTAATTATGTAAGTTGAAAAGGATTTCCTGATTCATTATTAATGTAAGTTGGTGGAAACATGAGGCACATATTGTAGGACCTCTCCAACAGAAATGATATGCCTTTTAAGGCGGTGTGACACAAGCAAGAAAATTCTCATTCCCAAGTCATGATTTCTGTTTTGTAACATTGAGCAACTTTTTTTAAACTTTTGTATCTTAACTGACAAAGCAAAGCATTGCGTAACAGCTTTTCCACCGAGCAAGCCACAATTCCTAAAATCCAGCAACTATCACTCCACAGCTGCAGAGATTAGTGTGCGCACGTGTGCATTGGATTGCGTTTGCAGTGTTACATATTCACATGTACGTTTTTGCATTTTGAATAGCAAACTTTTGACAAAGTGCACTGCTTCAAGAGCCTCTTTAATATAAAAAAAAAATGTCAATTTTTATTATGTTATAGTCTCACATTTATATTTTACTGAAAATGTAAAAAATGCATCATCTCAGTGTTGTGGCACTTTTCACCATGCTATCAAAAGCTTTGTCAAATATAAACAGCTTTTCAGATCTTTATCTTTAAAAATGCCAGCATGTTAAAAACAGTAACTGGCACAACCACAAAGGCAAATGTAGAAGTCTGTCTGTGTGTAGACATTTTGTAAACACAAAAACACAGCAATGTAGCAAAACACAGTAATAAAACCCAGTTTAAACATGGTTGTAATCTAAAAGCTCATCCGTACAACTAACAGTAATTGACCTGTTACCTGTTACAGTAATTAAATTCTTCCGAGTCCCGGCATTCTTGTGGACATTACGTTAATATGCAACACCCACGTAAACATCGCCGTAGATCTGACAACCCCCATAAAACCCACTCCTTCCCTATAAGGACAACACACACCACTAAGGATGAGTCATGAACAGGAACACAACAAGAGATTCAAAACTGTTGATCTGATTCACATCCCAATAAGATCCAGCAGTAAAAGTCTATTCCACAGAAGTGCCACCCCTCAGGTCACAGAATCCCAACATACTGAGGTGCTATGCAACATTACACAACAATACAGCCAGTTTCAATGTTCAGAAGAAACTTATCATGTTAAGAGTTTTAGTAGAGAGCAGCTCACTCTAACCTGACATGATCATTTAGTGACCAGTCTTTATATGCTTATGAAAACTACAACTACAGATATTATGTTTGATTTCCCCACTTCACTCATGGTGGGAAAATGTATGGTAAATGTAATGTTGAATCCTGTTAATGCTGACGCTGAGAAACCATCTATGAAGAGACGTTTATAACAGTAAAGGACTTTATAACTTTGACATAGTCCTACATGAATATGATTGAATATTACTAGTCAGATGGTAGCAAATCGCTTGATGAATAAATGCACAAAGAAGCCAACACAATGTACATGTTTAATTTGAATTTTTACAAATTGTTACTATAAAATAGAAACAGCATAACAGAAATAACTTCAATGTACATGTGATTGGCATTTCGTGTTCCTAGCTCAGAGGGAAATGTGTGGAAAAAACCTACAGGCTGGAATACAGGTCTTTCTGATCTTGTTTCTTGTGTTTTGACTGAACTGGTTCTAGAGTTATAATTATGTAGGTGTATGCAGGAGTATGAAAAAAGACAATGGAATTATTTGAGTCTTTTCTTCTTGCATTGATCCTGTGTTTATATACTGGGTTAGGGCTTTTATAAAGTGGCTCTTTGTTGTAGCCAAAAGGCTGGTTTGTTCGACAGTTTTACAGGTATGTTTACACTGTCAAGCAGCAGTTTATAACAAAGTTCTTATTCTGTCAGTTATATTAGAATCTTGCCGTGCTATACTAGCTATACTGGTTGGGTTAAAGATTAGACCCTAATAATGACTTTGTTTGAGTTAAAGTGTTTAATCCATCACTATCTTAGCCTTTTCCTCTTTAAGCTGCTTAACAAACATAACTGAATTACTGCCAAGTCAGAGGGTTGCAAAATACAACACTGATGTTTAAGAAACAACTGTCGCAATCAATCAAAGAATAGCATCATAGCATATTTGTCAGATTACCAATTCAGGCTTTTAGTGGTCTCTGCAAGTTTCTGCCCCTTATGTCACTAGTTTGTAGATAGACGTGGAAACTCGTGCCTGCCTGCCAATTCCTTGCATTCTGTGCCTACGTTTTCTGTCATTTATTTAACATTTTTCCATTAAAGAACACTAATCGGTTTATTTTTTTCAAGACTGTGCATGTTTGTATTGTGTGATTACATAATATGATTATACTAGCGTTGTCTCAACATCAGGAGCCTGCTGCACGTACATCCCTCTGGTGTGCAGAACAGCTTTCCAGCATTTATCCCCTGAGAGTAACTCAGAATGATCAAGTTTCTTCTGTCACTATTTGGCCTCACAAGTTGACGTAGATGACAAAACTGCAACAAGTCCAGTTGAAATCGTTTGCCAGGCCAAATATTTACTTCCTATTTCTATGATAATGTCTAATATAGGCTAGATGTGAGTGGACGTGTCATATCATGGGAGTTTCCCCAGTTGGGAGGCGGGGGGTTCTACAGTGTGGAACAAAGTTAAAGAAAGAGATCACTTAAAATTGTCTTCTAACATGTAAACTTGCTCATATTATTCAGTTCTACACAGATTATTTTATGGGAGTTTGCTTTTTCAAGCAAATCTTTATCACATGGCTACAATATGATTGTCTTTTCTGGTTGCATTTTCATAAAGTTACCCAAAATGTGCAGCATAGAGAAATCCCCCTTAAACGGAAGCACTGCATGATCAGCAAATGAAAACAGTAGTTTTTATCTGACTGGCACTTTTGCTGTGAAATGTAACAATTTAAACGAGAATCCATCAGGACAGCTGAGAAAGTGTGCAACAGTTGTATTATGTTTTGTACTTTATCACTTTGTATTATTTTTCCATATTCATTATTATTATCAGTTAATGCATTATTTAAAAACCTTGGCCAGTGAAGGCTTTTGCAGTGTTTCAGAGACTACGCTGTCTGCAGACTGCCCTGGTGAATTCAGTCAAAATACGAAGGATGACAGACGCACTGCTACACAGACACTGAGAGAAAAAGCATTTCTGAAGAAGCTCATTCGCATCTTGTTGTTGTGTTGATGGCCAAATGTGTCACCAGGTCAAGGTACGCTGTCATAAACAAACAGTGCCATAAAAAAGCCCCTTTTATTTTCACAGCTCAACACTTTAAATTGTGTAATAAAAACAAATATTCAGCTTTTCACCAGGGATACAATATATCTATTTTTTCTGAATAAACATTACTGGGTGAAATAGGGAAAAACCCATACCTACCTGAAGACCTTCTGTTCATATCATTATATATGATAAAATCTGTTACGGGGTAGTCAAACCATAACTGGTCATTTTCCACTGGCATTCTCAGAAACCAATGTGGGGAAATTTGCTTTTCTTATGCGACTGTTTTGAACTGGTTACTTATGAAAATAAGAAAATCGAATTATATGACTAGAGAAAATCCTATAATTTGGCTCATGGGAAGAAGAATGACTCCTTTAAGCCTTTTCGTTAACTTCACTTTCTAAATATACACCCTTCCTAACACAATCTCCTACCACTGACAGTAAATAAAGATTACTTCTAATTATTTCATCATTTCAATTCTAAATCAGCCATTCAATTATTCTGTAAAATGGTAGAAAAAAACAAAAAATCCCATAGAAGGTTAAAAACCTTTTGGAAAATTTGTTTTGGTGATGAATTCAATTTAAGTCTAAAACAGCAGAGCAACTCATCAGTGATCCAAAGTACCTCCATATTTCAAAAACGTGTTGCTACTTTTTGTTTCAAACAATAGCAAATATAATATAATATAATATAATATAATATAATATAATATAATATAATATAATATAATATAATATAATATGCAGAAAACACACTCAACCTTTACTTTTGGTGACTCATACATATCAAAAAAATTCTGACTAATAGTAAGAGTAACTGATTAATAAAATCAATTGATTACTTGATGAGTTCATATTCAATTCTTGAAAAGCAAACGTTAAATTGCTGCTGAGTGATATTTTTTATTACAGTTTACAGAAGATTCCTACAGATCTACAGTTATAACTATAACCATTCAGAAACAAATCCTATAAAACATCAAGATCGAGTCTAAATTTTGCTTTGGCCAATGTTGAGAGCATTGCCAGAACTCGAGCTGCTCCGCAAGTCAAACTAGATGATTTCCTAACATTATGCTTTATAACTGGTCATGCCATAGTAGAGTCATACACGAATGGATCCACGCATATCTAAAAGAGACAGAGAATCCCCTTGAAGCCTGGACATGTTCGCCATTTAATCTCTTAAGTGAACTAGTGAGTAAATATACTAAAAAACATAACAAGTAATGATTGACACTTATTTAAAAACATGGCGGGATATGAACAAATACACTGAAAGTAATCCTATACTGAGTTACCTAACACCTTTTATAAATAATCGGCACTTTACACCTGGAATGACAAGTGCAGTATTTCAGAGATGGCTTGGCGCAGGAATACGTGTGGTTGGTGATTTGTTTAATGGGAATGTTTGTATGTCTTTTGAGCAGGTCCAAAAGAAATATGGTATACATCAAATTGATTTTTTTGCATTTTTACAGGCCCGTCACTTAATTACTTCAAGTTTTGATACTTTACACAATACAATGCAACTAGTACTCATGGAAAATTTCTTTTTACATTTAAACGCAGATAAAAGTACTATAAGACTATTTTATAATACACTACAAGGCCATAACAAACTTTATTCCTTAATAATAGATTTAAAATTGATCCGAGTAGGTCAGCACAATGGACTAAATGTAAATCTGCGGCGGGGACCTACTTGCACTATCTTTGGACTTGCTCAAAAATTTCAAAATTCTGGCTCTGTGTAACAAAAGAATTAAAGGGTATACTTAAAAGCAGAATACAAAAAGATCCAGCTCAGTATTTATTGGGGCTGCCAACTCTGAACAAATTTCCAGATAAAAACAAATATAAACTACTATGTAAATTATTGTTCTTGGCAAGAAAATGTATTGTTTTTAATTGGATCAATGAAAAACCACCAACTCAGTGGTATAAAGAAATCTTTAGAGTCTTACCAATGGAAAGACTGAGTGCAAAACTAAGCGGATATATGGCGCCCTTTAATAATAATAATGGATTGCATTTGTATAGCGCTTTTCAAGGCACCCAAAGCACTTTACAAATCCACTATTCATTCACTCTCACATTCACACACTGGTGGAGGCAAGCTACAGTTGTAGCCACAGTTGCCCTGGGCAGAATCAAGGCTGCCATATCGCGCCATCGGCCCCTCTGGCCAACACCAGTAGGCGGCAGGGTAAAGTGTCTTGCCCAAGGACACAACGACCAGGACAGAGAGCCCAGGGATCGAACCAGCGACCTTCCAGTTACAGATGCGCTTCCCAACCCCCTGAGCTTCGGTTGCCTTACCTGATGATCTGAGGGAAATTTTACAAACCCAACCTGCCATCGGCAGCCCCACTCCGATGGCAGGTTGGGTTTGACAAATGTGTAAATTATTTACTATCTACCATACTGTATTAGTTTTATATGTCTCAGACTGCTTTTTGTGTTGTTGTTTTGGGTTTTTTGTTTGTTTGTTGTTGTTGTTGTTGTTGTTGTTGTTGTGTATCAAAAAAATCAAATAAAGAGATATTTAAAAAACAAACAAACAAACAAACTAGATGATGGCAAATTACTTTCAAATTAGCAAAAGGATTTGTTTCTACATTATGTTCTGAAAAAGAAAAGTTCCAGTATACATACCAGTCTGGCAGACCAATATCAGCTGGCCAATACATCAGTCAGGCTCTACTAAGGAGAATCAAAACTAGTTTTAAATGCTGAATGTGGCATTTCTTATTTCTCAGCCTGACAGCTAACTTCACAATGAACTCAACCAGGACATCACAACTAAAGCATTTGCTTCCCCTACTGACCAAGCAAACCGTATCTTTTGAAGCTAAACGCCAAATCATCCTTTTTCTGATAAGTAAGGCTAAAGTTCCCTGTGCTTTAACTGAGATCACCAAAAATTACTCCCCCGGCAACTGAAAAAATTGTGCACAAAGCTGAAGTACAACATGTAGAGTGAGCAAGGCCCTCGGTTTTGACACAAATAAGGAGAGATTTCTCCTCCAAGGCCAACACAGATTATGTTGTGTGCAGCGTAGACAGACGCAAACATAAAAGCCAAGAAAATGCAGAAGAATGTAGAGAACAACCACTTTTCCGTGTGCAAAAGCATCTCCCTCTTTGCAGCTTATGCTTGGACTCTTTTGTGTGAGTGCAATAAAATAAAGGTTGTAGAGTCACACACAACAGTCACACAAATCAAACTATTTGATTTGAAAGAGAAACCAAGAGACTTCCGCTTGTTTCTTTCGTGTACTGTGGGAAGTAGTGGGGAGGACTCTCATGTTTCTAGGACTGCTAACTGATGGCTAGTTTATAGTGTGAATCATTTTCATGATTGTGCCCATCTGCCTGCCAGGAGCGCTGCCTTATCTCTGAACATTTGCAGGACATATCCTTGTCTTCACACAGCACACATCAGCTACAAGGTGTGTGTTGTTTTCACAGAGGTGCCAGGCTGAAAACTGGATCCCTGCCAGAGTAACTATCTTTAGTTATTCTAAAGACTTAAAGTGCACACTTGCACGCAAAGGAAATGTTGTTTTACTAGAACTATAATATTTGTGAGATGTCATAAGATTACTGCATTCGATGATATGAACTTGATGCCTATAATTATTTCTGGTTCCATCCAGTATAAGTGTTGATGCCACAAAAACGGCACACATTTTGGAGTAACGAGGGTACAGGATGAAACAGTTGGACAGCAAGGCATGAAGGGAGGGACTAAGGTGAACAGGCAACATTCATGCTGCCTTGATAATTACACAACTCCCTTCCATGTTTCGTAAAAGACAAGTATTTACCAAATACTTATTTATAAGATAAAAATATCTTTTTAAAAAAAATCATAATCACTATTTTGGTGTTCAAAAAAGTAAAACGTGACAAAACCGCGATGTAAGGCTGTATTTAAGGCCGACGGACGTCCATCCTGCCTGTTGTTTCACAAGCAAAACATGACAAACACTCACACATCATCCATTACGCGCGATTCTAGGAACTGACACGGTTTCGTACTGAGCGGAGATAACACGAGCAGAATGAAACAAGGCACATTGACGCTTACCTTCGGCTAAGTAGAGAACTCAAAACATTGAAAAAAAACAATAGCTGCAGCTCGTCGCCTCTTCCCCCTCTGCTGGGCTTACAAGTCCACCGAACAGTCCTACAGAACGTGCCCTTCCTCCATCACTCAGTGTCTCGACGTAATGCTGAAGCTGAATTCGGAAAGCTGGGCAATACGCGTCGATAAAACAGAAGAAAACGGAACTTTCGGTGCCAGCCGTTCGCGCTGGGCGCAGGCAACTTTTAACAACGTAGAAACTAGGTTAGACTCACTTCCCTGTTACGCACGAACAGAGGAGCGCGCTTTATTTCCTGCCTTCAAGTTCGCACATGACCTGTGTGTACTGTGTGTTTGCAGTTGGGACAGCTACCAGGGCTGCTGTATGATTCGCAGCGAAGTGTTCCCGAACAGGAAAACTGTTCTTTTTTTCTCTTCTTGTTTTTTAGTCTGGGACTTGTGTCTGTCTCGTCATTGCTGTGGAATTTAGGCTACGTGAATTTTGCACTGTCTGTGTCTGTGGAAGACCGCGAGAGGGGGTATACTGCTACCTCGGTATTTATCATTGCGCTGAAACAGAAACTGTAAGTGTAGTGGGCATGGTGAACTTCCAGAGAACGAGTCGTAGGCGGAGTAATGTTGAGTCATTTTGCAACATAATGTAGTCTGACTTCCAGTAAGGAGACACATGATACCATATCTGCAAATGGCAGTGCATTCAAGAGGGATAACTTCCCAACGGTAAAGCAGAGGGAAACTTATCAGACTCGCACTATTCGTCAACATGAAGGATTTAACTTTCTTTGAGCTGGTAAAGTCACCCTTCGGTGGCTTGAAGTTTACCCTGTCAGGTTAATAAGAGCTCATTAAGATTGTCGTTTTCCTGTTGAGCTTGGTGCAATCTCATTCAGATATCTTCTGTGAATAACGTATGACTCAAAAATGCTGTTGACATGCAGTTAATCAACATGTATTCAAATAGCTTACTTAAGTAACGCAACTTCAGTAAGCAGATATCGGCCTCTCTGTTTTGTTTGACAGCTAAAGATAAATTAAGTAACAAGGATTTTGCTCATAAAACGTCACAGCTTAACTACTTGCTACAGTTCACTGCTTTAATACTGACGAACAAAGCCAGCAGTGGCGCTGTTAAGTAGTTAAAACTGGTTTAACTTTGCAGGGAAACATTCAAATGCAGAATAAACACAAAGGCATAATAACAGTAATAAACAGTTAATGTAATATAATCAGGTATTTGACATGGTTAACCTTCTAACTTCATTTTCAGCAAGTGTTATTGGCCAGTTATTACAAAAGCAAATAAAAATAAAATCAGAACGCGAAGATAAAATGCACACTTGCCCAATCCAACAATGCAGATTAAGTAGCAACATTAACAAACTACAAAATCTTCTTTGAGTGATAAATGACAGATCACAGAAATAAAAGTACACCACATCTAAAAAAAAAAACAAAAAACATTTGGTTTTTTGAGAGAAAATCATCTTTTTTTTTTAATCTAATATAACATAAAAACTGAGCATAATTATAAATTCTTAGGTAACACACTATGCTATTGGAACACCAAAGTGGTGGTTATAAGCTCTGTGTTTCTATCCATTAAAAATCATAAATTATGTATGATTAATGATCCCATTAAACATTAAATGGACATTGTGCATCATCACTCATCAGTTCATGTTTCATAAGATTAAAAAGAAAGTTGTTCACTTTTGAAAATAAGGACATTATAGCGCTCTCAAATGTTTTTCTTTGATATGAGTTTTTCTTTAATGGTTCTTTAAACTTCTACACCTTACGTAGAAAGCGCTGTAGGGCCAAACTCCATCTAATCTGTACATACAGTACTGTGAAATATTTGATTTCCTTTTTTTTTTTGTATTTGTCACACTTACACGTTTCATATTATCAAACACATTTTAATATTAGACAAAGATAACCACGTAAATACAAAATGTTTTTAAATGATGATTTAATTTATTAAGGGAAAAAGTACCCAAACCACTGCCCATTCTTCTGTCCAAAATTAGAATTTTAATTCAGACACATTTGGATGGTTTTTAAGCAAGAACGACCTTGTTAAGCTCATGCCAAAACATCTCAGTTAGATTCAAGTCTGTTCGAAACCTTCATTGTGCTGTTTTAGTCATCCAGAGGTGGACTTGCTGGTGTGTCCTGCTGCATATCCTAACTGAGATTGAGCTTCAGTGCATGAACTAATGGCCGTTGATTCTCTTTCATGATTTTCTGGCAGAGAGCAGAATTCATGTTTCCATCAATGACAGCAAGTCATCCTGAAGCAGCAAAGCAGCCCCAGACCGTCACACTGCCACCACCATGTTTGACTGCTGGTATCATTTTTTTATGAAATGCTAACATGACTCAAACCTTTCAAAACGTTCAGGTTTGTCTCGTCAGTCCACAGTGACAGTGTTGTTTTTGTTCAGCAGTGGTAGTCACCTTGGAGCACTCCCATGGATGCCCAGTCTCTTTCTTATTATTGAATCATGAACTGAGGCAAGTGAGGCCAGGGTTCCTTTGTGATCTCCTGGATAAGTTCTGGATGTGCTCTTTGAGTAATTTTGTTGAGCTGGCCACTCCCGGGAAGGTTCAGTATAGTTCCATGTTTTTTTCCATTAGTGGATAATGGCTCTCACCGTGGTTCACTGGAGTCCCAAAGCCTTACTAATGGTTTTGTAACCCTTTCCAGACCAATAGATATCAGTGACTTTGTTTCACTGCTGTTTCTTTAGATCATGATGTGTTGCTTTTTCAGATCTTTTAGTCTACTTCATTTCACACAAGTTTGGGCACGGCTAGTGAAACTGAACTCACCTTTCCAAAAATGTGGTTAATCACAGTTAATACACTTACTTTTTCACACATGACCAGTTTGGTTTGGATAGCTAAATTGAATCATTATTTAAAAACTGCATTCTGTATTTACCCAAGTTCTCTTTGTCTACTATTAAATTATTTTGAAGATCTTATTATTTTGATGACCAAGTAGGCAAAACAAGGTAGTCATAACAACAGGAGGAGTCTGAAATGTAAAGCATATTTATTTTCCCAACAAAAACAACACAAAACTGCATTTCTGGCTAACATCAACACAAACAGCAGAAGTTTTGGCAGTTTGCTGGTCTGCAGCAAGTGTTTGTAAATACAGTGTAGCAAACACTTCAATCTTTGGAGTGGACATACCACCAAAATAAGACCAAGGTCTGCCCTACGGTGCTCAGAGAAACTACACAAAATCCAATAGCTACATCCCAGACTCTGCAGGCCTCAGCATTTTAAAAGTTAAAGTTGGAGACTGAAGAAGTGCGGCTTGTTTGGACGGGCTGCCAGGAGATAACTGCTTCAGTTTCTCTAGAAACCACAACACTCCTAGAACAATGTCCTTTCAAAAGACAAAACCAAAGGTGTGTAGATTTTTGGACATAATACGCAAACACTTCGTGCTAACTAGAGAGACAGTGATTCCTCTTTAATTTGTTTAGCAAACACAGCACCTGGGCTCCTTGCAGTCCTGGTCTCCTTGCAGTCCTCCAGTTGTTCTTTTGCAGCAAATCTACAACAGAACTACTGGAAAACAAAAGAAGTGTTGCAATGGACGAGTCAAAGTCCAGACCTCAGGTCACTGAAATGCTGTGGTCGCAGTCCAGAGCCACAAACCTCAAAGAACCCAAGCAAATTCACAAAGAAGAGTGGGCCAAAATTCTTCTAACAACGATGTGAGAGACTCAATAGTTATTGAGTTATTGCTGCTAAAGGTGGTGCTGCAAGCTGCTGCTGCATGGGGTGTACCAAGGATTTACAGCACTGCATAGTCAAATGAAAAAGAAACCTTCCATATCTGCGCATGTATTCATAGAAATCTTGTGCATGCAGCAATATGCACATGCAAATCTATCTAAGTATTACTGTTCTATGCACATTCACATTTTGTAAATATGGGCACTGATTCATTACTGTCTTAGTTCAGAATGTAAATCCATTTTACTATAATTCTGCTTCTACAATTTATATTTTATTAACATCCCTAACATTTTTACCTCATGATGATGGCATTAATAGTTATAGCCTTTATCTTATGTACTGTACTTACAAGTAAATGCAATAACGATACAGATTATACAGTGTTTATCACACAGCATTATACAGACCCTGCATACAGAAACATGCGCAAGCAATTTTAGCTATTATCTGTATGAAAAAAATTATGTAAATATATACATATGCCTTCAGGATCTGATGCATCTGCACACTAGAAATCATTAACATGAATGTAACAGTTCACTCTTGCATCACATGTTTATTACATACTGTAGATTTAAATTTTGACATATTTTTAAAATAGTTTTATGAATTATTCCAGCATCATTGTAAGGTTGAGTCCTTTCTAATGTAATTTGTATTAATGGCTTTTAAGCACACGCGTGAAAGTCTTGCCAAGTGAAGCCAACAGGGGTCGTCAATGTGTTGAAAAAGCTCAGCTTCTGTTTTGCTTTTTCTGGTTTTGAATTTGCAGTAATTGAAAGTCATTGTGGTTTTTTGACAGCGTCGGTGTTTCACATCCTATTTTATTATCATGGTTGGTGATTTCAAATCAACTCGAGATTGAATGTAGTGTCCTTTTGCTGAACACACAGCAAATTATAATTTAATAATCCGAGAAAGAGAGAGAAGTTTGCCTGAATGTATATGTTGATGGGAATTTGCACAAGAATAAAACAAAAACTCAAAAAATTCAGTTCAGGGGAATCAAGAGTGGATTCGTTACATAATTTTGTCACTTGTGGATCTGCAGTTTCACGGATTAGCCACAGGGGGGGAGTAGTGATATACATACAATTTGCCACATGTTCGGGGATATGAAATGTAGCGCCATAGAGCAAAACCGCACAGGAGCATCTGCAGGCTACCCAGCATCAAGCAAATCTAACCTAGTAGAATATCTAATGTTGACCCTTTGATCCCCTTCTATAAGTATCCCTGTCTAATGCTCTTCTCTCACTGATTTATATTTTTCGTTGTTCTTAAACACACAGTCTGTTTTTTCTCCTGTATATCTATTTACTATTTATTTATTCAGTGATCACACTTTGGTCATGTGAGCGGGGGGCAGAGGCCAAAGTATTTCAGCAGGACATTCCACCTGTCAGATCTAATTTCCTGAGAGCTTTGATTGACCAACACAGAAACAATGCTGCTGCAAAGGCTTGAGCATTTCCTTTAAAAGAACCTGAGCTGGTTTTTTTGTGTCCTTTGTTTTTTCTTGCTCAGTGCGGATTTTCCATTACGTATGGGGCTTGAAGGTGCAAACTTTACATAATAATTGTGTTGATGATTATTCTTTCATTTTCCCGGTGTTGTCTCCTTAGCCCTTGTCTCTCTTTTCAGAAATGGCAAAATATTGAAAGCCTAAAAGATTAGATTCAGGTATTTGTGGTAACAGCTATGCCTGTTATTAAAGAGAGAGCCTATATCTAATGTTAAATGACAAAGAGCTTATTCTCTGGGAAGGCTGCACACTGCCACAATATGATTTCTCTGTCACCAGTATGGCAGGCACTGGAGCATATTCTTTAGATTTCTGCACTACAAAGCTCTGTGCTTCTCTGACGCTGTTTCGGGGTGCTCTTAGGTAAAGGACGCTCAGTGCAAGTTTGCAACATCTGGAACCAATACAGATGTGCTAGCTATCTGTGGGACCGGGGGTGCTCGGAGGTTGTAGGCTGATTTGGGTGGGTTGGGGAGTGAGGGGCTGGGCTAGTTGCTACTTTGGCCCTGGGGGTCTGTGTGTCCCTGACTTCAAAATAGACTTGATTGCTAACAGCTGGCAGTCCTAACTCACCCCGTGTCAGAGCTCTCCTCTGATGTCAACCTTGTCAGTATCAAGGCCTGTACAATGGAAGGCCGGCAGCACGTATAGGTAGGGAGGAGATCTGTGTCGGGGTGAAGTGAGATTCAGAGAATGACCCTTTTTTTTTAATGATAGTTGTTACCATAAATAACATTCAGGTTTTGGGACCTTCGAATCGGGAGCATTCAATGACGATGAACATCATGAAGATTAGTTATGAAGTCTGAGCGCACGCTGAAAAATATTCAGTCTTATGCTGCCTGATCTGAGAGCACAACATCAAACATACAAGCAGATATTAAAAACACGTATTATCAGTCCATGTCTTGGTTAGACTCCTTTGAGAACATCTTGTTAATCTTATATGACCACAATTTCATATTAAACCCACCCAAATAAAGAAATTAGTCTGGCAATGAATAAATATAAATTTTAAATTATTCTGAATCTTTGCTTCTGTGTGCCGCCGTCAGGGAAATGTGGCTGAGCTGTGTCCTGCTATTCACTACCACTTTATCAGTAAATAGGACAGCGACTCATTAGCATCTTTTATTATCCAGTTAGAAACTCTGCTCGCCTAATTACCTCCAATCAGCAGGGGGACAAAAATGATTGACTTCCTGGAGGACAGAAGCCACTGTAGGACAAAAAGGACAAATTGCTTTTCAGGCTCTTCCTGGATGGACGTCAGGATATAAAAGTATTAAATGCAGAAGGTAACCATATGGGGTTTTTTTTTTAAGTACCATCATTTGGTCAAATAATTGCAAACCCCCTCACTGCAGTATCATCAAGTAGTGAGGGCAGCACTTTATAGCTTTATATGAGTCTGCTGCTTGCAGAAAAACGCGTTGGCTTTAGACCACAGTTGGTAAAATATTAGTAGCGTATTTATTCGTCATTGTACTCATTGAACTCTCCCCACAGCCACTGCGTGATCCGTTCTACCTTTACAAGGTTATGTTGTTCTGCAGATAATGTTATCGGGATTGTGACAGTAAAAGATATTAAATAATTTTTAAACAGCTGCGGAGACAATTATCCTTCACCAGAGGATGAAGGGCAGCTGCTGCACAAGGTTGTGCTTATAACAGCGCTATGTATCATTATTAGACAATTAATTACTCTTGTCATTAACACCAGCAGCACCACGCTTCCACCGGGATTCATTCAGATGTTTCAAAACGCCCTTTAACAACCCTACCTGTAACCGAGGAGTGACGGATTCTGTTTTCAGACTTAAGCTAAACTTTCACTTGTTTGCATGGAGTTGCTCAAATTTACTTCTTAGTTTTGAGTGTTTGAAAGATGTCAGGAAAAGGCCAGAAATAGCGCAGGCTAGGCCACTGGGACGAGCTGTTGTTTACAGATAGTGACAGGGATGAAGGACCTCTGTGCTCTGGTGTTGGGCCTTAAGCCTCAGGGGTGTGTTCGCACTGCTTCTGGATGCTACAGCGCACGCACACACAAAGACACACACACGCTTGCAGACTGGCAAAATTATGTGCACAGTATCCTCGGCTGCCTTATCTTCATTACTCACATTTACAGGAGTCTTTTCTGTCTTTAACAGCACTTAATATGCTGACTGTACAACCAACTGTGTGAATTCAGTCCAAGCTAAAAAGATCCAAAGCCTTATGATTTAACTTTGTGCGTAAAACACCACACCGTCTATGTAAGCAACTGACCTCGATGCCGGGATCAACCATAGCTATTACTGTTACGTCAACCAGTGAAAAACTGCAACGTAATATTGACAAATTCTGTTTAATATTGTATGATACTCTTATCTTAAAATACAGTCTTTTCTGAGGTAGACTATTACAGTTCAAGAACATAATCATTTGTTTTTGTTTTTTTTAAACAGACATCAAAAAAGACATGAAATAAATACTTTCATGTACAATATGCCGCAAAAATGAGGTAGAAATGGTTACAGAAAATGTACAATAACCAAGAACAAAGTTACTGTGATAACAGATCCAAATGTACAAAATAAAAGCTTGTTTTGTTGGACAAACTGTGAGAAGTACAGGGGACAGGCAATCAAAAGGTTTTTTTAAATTTATGTAATTACCAAATGAATTATCGCTTGCAGTTCCAGCACAATGCTGATGGGCCAGGGGTTGTTCTGCTAGTTGTAAAAAGTGTTTTTTTTTTTTTTTTAATTTCCAAAAGGGCAATCAGTTTAGTCAGTGGGGGCTGTATGGCATGACTGAAGCTACCAACTGGAAATGGAGGTCTGCACTGTGCTATAGGATTGCTGGACATCAATCAGACCCCTTCCACTCCAGAGGAATCGGTATAAGGAGAGGGGAAGGGGGTGGGGAGAAGATGCAACGCCACATGGCCACTGGGTTTTGTGGCCAGGGGGCAATCCAATCTAATGAGATTGCATCGGTGAGTGAGAAAACCAGAAAAAAAAAAAAAAGAAAAAGAGTGATGAGGGCGGGAGAGACGGAGAGAGGAGAAGGACGGTAGGAAATATTACATCATTCTGTTTATACCTCCTCAGGACCATGGCAACAGTCTAATGCACACAACCTCTGCTGCTGCAGACAAAAGACTTGGGTTTTTCCCCACTTATTAAAACAACCACAGAGCTCCTGGAAAAGGGGAGATTGCTTTGGATTGTCTACATGTTGGGTTCTTCCACAATATGTACACATCAGCTGTGAATTTTCATACTTTGGGATTTGTTAAAAGCTATACATACTTCTCAAAACTTGTCTTTTTGGATGGCATCTTGTGCTTCGTCGTGGGTGATTGTGTGTGTTTATTGTATTTACAGTTTCAAGTGATGTTACGCAGCAGTGAAATTATAAAGCAGACATGTATATGCAGGATGTGTAAACACTAGATATCACAGATTTTTGCAAGCAGTTTGTCCAACAAAAAAGGAATATTTTTTTCCTGTATTCTACATAGCATTTCTTCAACACAATCGTCACTTCACCATAAACTACAATAAAAATAAAGGTTAAAAGACCAGGAAAAAAAAGGTATATATTCATATATAATAATACATGGATTTATGGCATCAAAAATCCTTTGAAATACCTGAATTACATTCAATGTTACTCTTTGTAGCAGATTCAAGTTTCTCTCCCGAGGTAAAAGCCTCGTTGAAGTGGGTACTACAAGACCATCAGGTTTCTCCTCGCACCTTTATCTCACGCTCTGCCACTCTCTACTAAGACCCTACGATTACATACATTCTTTATTTCATATTTCTGAGGTAAAATTCTTCCTGAGCATTTCAAACATGACTACATACTACAAAAACAAAAAACAAAACAAAAAAAAAAAAAAGCAGTAAGTGAAATCGAAAAAACAGACATGCTGAAGGAGAAGCTGGATGTGCAGGTGGATTAATGTGGCTCTAACTGAAGATTTCGAGGGAAACTGGACTTAAGGCGGAATGTGAATAATACAAAATTAAGTATGTGATCTTTAACATGACAGGAAATAAAAGATGCAGAATAGTAAGGAGAAGCTGCTGTTTCATGATTTGGTAACAAGCTGTCAACATCAATACACCGATTTGAAGAACCAGCCCATTTGGAGAAATTTGAGAGTACTGCTGCTTTTGTATTTGGTTTAACAAGTTTTTTGGTCAAAACTGGTTTGCTGAAATGTTGCAGATCCCAAGCCCTTTGCACTGAATGATTAGTGGCAATTCAATGAGTAAATCAACATTTGGAAAGCATGGAAGTGGACTGGTAATAAATAGGATCCTGAGAGTAGCAGCCAAAGGGGAGGGGGGGAGGGATTTTCCAAACCCTGATTATCCATAAGCTTGGACCGCTTCACCTTGCGACAAATAATTGATTTTGTCCTGGACCCAGGCTAATCAGGATCTCTGAGTCATAAAACAGCTATCTGGTTTTCCCATTGGCCAAACTACTAATACACTTTAACAAGCCCCGTCCTTATTTTCTTTGGGAAAAACAAAATATTGCGGGTATTTACAGCAAAACAAAAACAGCACATCATTGCATGCTTCTGCCAGTGAAACAACCTTGTCATCTCTCCCATATTTGTGAGCTTCTCTGGCTCTTTTGGCTCTATAATCTGTAAGTAATTACAAAAAACAAAAAGGAAAACAAAAACATTCCAAAGGCTTTCTATGCCGATGCAGAGACAGGGTCATAATGCAGTCCGAGTACTGTGACTGGCTGCTTTCTCAGTGGCTATACATCTTGCTCCACTCTACACAAGTGTCCAGTTCCTTTGCGGTGGTGTGTGGCCGCACCTTGCAGAAGGCATTCTCGAAGTCTGTAAAGTCGGGGGGTTTGCTAGACGTGGTGAGGCCGTGCATGGCTCCAGTTGAGGAGGATGCTGACGAGAGCACCTGCTGGCTGAACTGCAGCAGCTCCCGCACAGTGAAGCCCTCCGTGCGCTGCAGCACACCGCTCAGCTCCCTCTCGCTCAGGCTGAAGCCCTGGGGTGACAGCGCCTGCAGCAGTACCTCTCTGCGCATAGCCACATCTGGTAGGCCGACGTGGTAACGCTTAGCAAAGCTCCGATGGACAGCATCTTGCAGCAGATCTGGCCTTCCAGTGGCGCATACAAGAATCACCAGACCTGTGGTCCCCACCTGAGCTTTCTCCAGGGTGCTCAGCAGTACCTGCCTCAGGCCCTCCTCTTCCATGGCTTCCACCTGACTAAGTAGCACAACTGAGGGTTGCCGTGCCCCCGCCACCTGCAACAGAGACCCCAGAATGTGTTCTGCCTCAGGCTTCCCTTTAGAGGCCAGCATGGTTCCACTCAAACGGTAGAAGGAGGCCCCTAACTGCGAAGCCAGTGAGCGAGTCAGTGTCGTCTTACCCCCTCCTCTGGGGCCGAACAGCAGGACGGTTCTTGGTGGCTGCACCACTGGACTTGGCCTCAACACGGGCCACATCAGGTCCTCCTCCAGGGCAGCTTTGACATGTGTGAGTCCAGCCAGCTCACCCCAGCCCAATGCAGGGATGCAGTCCAATAACTCCCCATTGATGAGGTCTAACAGTCGCGGGTCTGGACTCTTCATAGCCTCAGCAGTTGGAGCACATAATGGAGGGTGTTTGACAGCCTGGGAATGCTGCTGCTGCTGCTGCTGGGTGAATCCCTGTTCTGTCATGCCATTCTCCCCCGTCATGCCTGTTGGAGGGCTGTACTGCCCTGCCGCCCCAAACTGAGGAGACACCAAGGGCTGAGAGGAGGGCTTACTGGGCTTGAAGGTCTGAGGGTCTGTGCTGCCTGAACTACTGAAGCCATTTCCATGGCAATCCGTTTTATCATTCACACTGTAGGGTGAGCTTCCCCCAGCCTTCACAGGGTCATAGCTGTATTTCCTGTACCGCGACCGGTCCCCACTCTCAGCATCTTCAACACCCATCTCAAAAGCTTTTCTTTTCAATGTCCCTCCAGATTCAGATGTCCCAAGGCTCGTGCTCTGGTAACTATAGCTGCCTCCTACCACAGTGGGCCTTGAGGGAACAGGGGTAGGGGCCGGTAGACCTGAGGGGAGGTAAGTCGAAGAGGGGTGGCTGTAGCCAGGAGCAAGGCTGGTCTGAGGAGGGTATGTGCTGGGGGGGTAGTTGTAGACTGGCGTGGCAGGGCTATAGCTGGGCACAAGAGTGGGAGTGGATTGGAGAGTGTGGAGAGAGGCAGGGGGAAGTGCTGCGTTGGGTTGCGGACAAAAACCTGAGGAAAGATAGGTGCCATTGTAGCGAGAGGGGTACTCAGTGGACCCACTGCAGGAGCTGCTACCACTGTAACCTGAGTCTGAAAGGTTACTGTTCAATACTGACACGCTGCCAATCCCCGGAGGGCCCGTGGACGTGGCTGCAGTCTTGGACCCCGAATGGCCGTCATGGCCTCCAGGAGGCCCCAGGGGATAGGAGGCTTCAGTGCTGTGCGTCAGTGGCCAAGGCTCCAGCTCAGTCTTTTGGTTATTTAGGCTCCCAAAGGCCCCCGACTCTGGATAGGTGCCCACAGCAGAAGGCCGGTCATATGGCGAGTCCAGCACGCCGGCATACTTCTCAGCATAGCGCTTCAACAAGTTGGAGGCTGTAAGGGCAGAGATGTCGTCATTGGCCCAGGCGTAGTTGTAGGAGCTGCGGCTACGGCCAGAGTAAAATTCTGACTTGTGGGCCGGAGAGGAGGTGGTGGAGGAGACGTCCAGGTGCTGCTCAGGCCACTGGCTGAGGGGCTGGGCATGCTCTGGGTTCCAGTGCATCTTTAACAGGCCTGATAGAAACAAAACAAAAAAAATAGTAAATAAAACAAGTTATATTTTTCTTCTAATTAGACTTGCATCAGAAAAAAAAGTTATTAATCATTACACTTTCAATTTAGACAGGAAAGCCTGAAGTGTGCACTTTATTGGTCATCATATAAGTTAATCTATGGCCATGTTTTTCTCCACAGTATGCGTTTACATGGGCATCTGGGTGCAGTAAGCAGCAAGACTTTCCATGATCTTAACCATGGTTATATTTATTTATATATATTTAAAACACACAAAGAAAGTGTCAGAATGCCTAAAATTCAGTTTTTCATTTTAATCTTTAATTTGTGGTCAAACCGGGGGGGGGAAAGCTGATCAGTGGGTTGGATGTGTTGTTTCACACTTTCCTAGCTTATGTTGGCGTAGCGATAAGATCCCACTACTATTGCCTGTACTGCTAGCATCTGCAGATCTCCCAGAGGAGCTATTGTTATCTCCCTGTGCATGTTGCTCTGAATGCCTGCTCTCTTCGCCCTGCCCCCCCACGTACCACCCACCAATCCACCCACCCACCGTACACCAGAGCTCCAAAGGCCCAGTGGCCGGCTGGACACGGGGAGGGGAGAAAGGGAGAAATGAACAAGGGTGTGTGTGTGTGTGTGTGTGTGTGTGTGTGTGTGTGTGTGTGTGTGTGTGTGTGTGTGTGTGTGTGTGTGTGTGTGGACAGTGGTGTGGAGAGAGTGAAAAAGAAAGCAAGAAAGAAAGGGGGGTGGGTGGGTTTGGAAATGCAGCATAGTGTGCTATTCATCAGCACAGTCTCCTATGGAACATTGGGAAAGTGGAATGCCTGTTCCTCTGGCTGACTTCAGCAGTGGTCGTGGTCTAATTGATCATCGCTGAGTTAACAGGACAGAGAAGAGCAAGAAAAATCTGTTTTTCATGTTTCCCCTCATGCAACGGATGTAATTAACAATAGTTTAAAAGCTGGTTTACAAAAAAAAAAAAAAAAAAAAAAAAAAAAAATCACAATCTTATAATTATAGGATTGTTCATTTCATGAAGAGTGCTGCATCTTGCTGAGGCACTAGCTTGACATTCCACACATAGCTTGGCATTACTGAACTGTCATGATTTACCCCAAGGTGAGGACTACTTCAGTCACAAACCGGGAGGTAAAAGGGAATATGGCGAAAGTCATCATTGCTGCTGTCTCTGCCTTTCCTTCAGCGGACGCCTGATGATTCATTATTCATGGCTGTCTGTGTGTGTGGAGCCAGGACTCTTATTGCCATTTAAATCAAAGCTCAATATCCACAGTCCAAGATTAGAAGCTGCTGCTCTCTTGGTCTCTAGCTCACTCCCAAACTTTGGCCTCTCTCCTTACCCAATTTCCAAACCTCCGCGTGTGTGTTTTCAGATTACGCCTGTTTATTCAGTCAGATGAGACCGGCAGACCAGATGGCCATTGGATTATCATGTCCTTCATATTCAAATGCACTGCCTTAAGTTCTCAATGGCCAAATCAGTTCAAGCGCTTCCCTAAGCTTCACCCAACTCACAGAGCCTCACACCCACGGCAGCAAGATGTACAAGAACAGTCTTGCTCTGTGTTCACTTCTATTTTTAAAAACATGCTGAAGACATTGGCTTGTCCACACCCAGATGACCACTTTTTTTTTTGGTCTGACTTGCAGGTCTTTGTCCAGGCTGAAGAAACCATATACATGTCCTGCAGGCCCTTCCCATCTGCAGCCCAACCAGTTTGTGAGCAGCCCCAATAATGGGGCCTGTGTGTGACAGAGATGGATGAGAGCCCAGGGGAGCTCATAAAACCTGCAGTGGGGAGGGAGGGATGGTAAAGGCAGGGATGGAGGCAGGGAGGGGAAAGAGTGGACAGCAGGCACTTCGTCCTTTCTAAGCAGACTTGCGCAGACATTAGAGGACTCAGTGAGGCGGGCTAACTGCTGTCCTCTCCATCATTAGAGTAGTTCTAATACAGGATGGTACACTACCCCGCTGACCGGAGTAATGACCAGCTGCCCGTAACTGAAAAACCAATTCACTGTTAAATCTGAGCGTTATTATAATTCTTCCACAGAGCGATGCGAGTGATCATTCACCCCTGATGAAAACAGCGGGGTTGCTGAGCAGTTTAGCGTCCCATGCAATTAGATCTTTCCCGGTGCTGGATTGTGGTTTTAGTAGTAGGAGTAGTAGCACTCCACAATGAACTGAGCGAGCACTAATCTACACTTCTGCTTAAATCAGAGCCATCACGCAGATTAATTCACTGGAGGGACGGGAAGAAACCTAAGATTAGAAGTAGGAAATCAGGACAATGTGGACATACTGTGCATAGCAGTGCAATCATTAGATTAACTTCAATACATGCTTTAATGCGATGCTGGGTTGTGACATAGAAGCATTAGCGCTGCTAATGCAATCACTAAATGTTGTAATCCATTTGCAAGTAACACTGATGAGCTGATATTTTTATTTATGCGCCACCATCCCCTGAACTCCGTCTCATATAAAAGACGACTTTTATGATTTGAATATTGTTTACAAATATGAATCCAATACAACTGAAGCTTTTCTTCATGCTAACAATACAAAGTAAAGCTCCTCTGTGATCTAAATACAAAGTGTGTAATGTTTTCTCTTTTATCACTTACACTGTTAAATTCAAAGTGAATAAAAATCACTTGCAATGACCAAGTTAAATATACACAGATAATGGCATGGCTCTTCTGTTGACCGAGTGCGACTGAGTGTGGGGAGGTTGATAAGAACCTTCTGTGTATGCATATAAAACTTCCCACTGTTTGTGTGTGTTCTTGGCCCCAGGAGAGACAGATGTTCTTCTGCTGACCGCCTTACTGTCTGTGCGGCCATTGTGGCGGACGACCATCCAGCAGACGTGCGCGAATCGGACAATCCAGTTGGCCCTGAGACAAAGCCTAAAGGATCCTATTGTCAGGGCCCTGTCTAATTATGGAAATCTTATTAATCTATTCAGCAGCAGTCTACTGACAGCTTTTGTGTCAGCCTGGGATTTATTGAGGAACTTGTGTGAGCTGCATCCCATTGTAGGAGTGTGTGTGATGAAGACAGTGGCACAGCTCACTTCAGCAGAGACCAGCTTTCCTTTGAGGAGGCCCTAAAATTAAAATTAGACTACTTATGCCAAACGGGGGAGCGTGTGGGGAGTGCTGTGATTTCTGCCCTCAAATGCTCAGATCTGCCACCTGCAAAGTCACAGAGTCTCCTGTTGACTGGCTGAAACTGAAGTAGCTCGTGGCCCATAAAGGCTGGTATTGCTCTCGACTGCGTTGTGGTTTCCTATAAAATAAGTATCAGTGAGTGAGGTGAAACCTTATCTTGGCTGGAAGCCCCGAGACGGAGGGCTCCAGTGCCATTTCACAGCTCCCCTGAGGCTCCTGCCCCCCCCCTTCTCCATTCCCGGCACTTTTGTTTTCCCGGCCTCGAGGAACAAAACGGACATGGATGCAACAAGCCTTCTGGGACAGTGGGCTATTAAACCGCACCGACTGCGAAGAGGCCGCTTGTAAACAAGAGAGCTTTGGATCAATTTAATCTGGGATATATTCAGAGTTCAGCTCCACCCCATCCACAGACCAGAAAATAAATAAATCTACACAACACCTCCACTCTGTTGGAAAAAAAAGTTAATGCATTCGTTACATTGTTTCTAAAATTTTATTTTTTAATAACAAGAAAAGTTAAGCTGATAGAAATGATTGCTTAACTAAACTTAAAATTTGCAGTCTTGGAAATATAAAGAGTTACCCTCCAAGTCTGGTCAGCTATTCTACCTGAAAGTAAAATATACTGGTGGGAAAAAAAATTCTCAACATGAAAAAGTAGACTTGATGCCTAAAACAAAATTCTTTCAATACCTATGAACAAAAAGTTGCAGAGAGCACAGTGTCAAATTGTTTTGAGAATGCTGCTCCGGCTGTTCTGGCAGTGTGTCAGGAATTCAATTGAGACAACTTCTCAGAAAACAGCCACTTTAAAAAGGGAGAAGAAAAAAAAGCTTAAAAGGGGCGCAGTCACACAAAGCACCGCACACCGATATTGCAAAAGGGGAATGAAAGTGGAGAAGGGCAAAGTGTGACGGGCGTTGTGTTTGTGCTGATAAATCACAAAGTTGATGTTCCAATGACCGCATCAGTCGGGACGTGTTCAGCGAGCACAACCTGATCGATGAGTTATTGGACGAAACTCACGCTTGGCACTTATAAATATGTAAGACAAACTTTTTCCCTTTTTCGTCTGAAATCTTTAAACACAACTGCTCATTTTAAAAACCCAACGCACTGCTTTGAATAGGAAATCTCACAAATGACCATCAGTTTAGCACGCAAACCACGAAGCAACTGAAAATCTCTTGTGTATGTATGTTATCTTGATTTGCTGTTTCAAGCCCCTGAAGTCCTCTGCTCTCAAGTTCACTATGATTTATGATACTAATATCAAGCAGGGCATTCTTTCTAGGCTGTATGCTGCTGCATGCTACCGGTGTGTCGTAAAAACACCAATCGGAGAGACCGGCCACATTTCACAGCCTAGCTGGTGGACAGAGTAGAAAATTGTCTCTGGACGTTTTCACACTTTGGTATGAAATACACATTTTATCAGCCCCTTGCACAGTTCGGACCTGAAGACGGTGATAAAAGATAATAAATTCCTGCCATAAATTTTGGATTATTTCGTACGACACTCGTGTTACACCGTGTCGAGTCACCCTGTACATTATTACCCCACAGTTGCAGAGGAGCCTCTGTGATTGTGTGGGGTATTGCCAAAAAGCTGTTAAAGGTCGGCTCTTGAGACCCTCGTCAACCCACGTTAAAACGGGGATAATGCGAACCCCGACCAGCGGGGATCATCATATATCAGACGTGCATAATTGGAGATTGCTGAGGAAAATTATTATAAATCTAATTCTCAGTCGCAGGCCTGCTATCACTCAAATGAAACACAATCCCGCGCTAGGCCTCTCGCTGCATCTGGCTCATCTGCTCCCTCTTCATGTCCCTAAAAAGATGTAATAACAGAAGAGTGCGGGAGCTCTGTTGGGGAGTTTTCACACCTGCTGCCCAGAGCGCGAGCAGACGCAGCTCTTTTCAAAGACGCCTCACCAGTACACTCCCAGGAGGACAGAGCCCATCTCCTGCAGTGGCATTGAGGGATGTCCTCTGTGTGTTTTTTGTGTGGGTGTGTATGTGTGTCTCTATCTCTATACTTTCATCTTTCTGTGGATAGAGCTATCTGCACTCCATGCATCAGAATGACAGTTTGACTTACTCCTTTTTTGTTTCACCCTCCTCTGGGATTGTTCCAGGCCAGCTGTCAGAAGAGTTTTTGTCAGCGTGTGAAGCTAATATTACTTCATGAGAGGATAAGGACAAAATGACAAAAGTGTGTGCGGGTTTTTAAACTTAATGATACAATTTTAATACCTTTGTAATGCCATGTAACTAGGATAAGTGAAAAAAAATAAATATCGATTCAAAATAAAACAAAAAGGGTAAATTAGAGGCAGATGAATGTTCTGTGGCATTAAAAGTTGCTATTTTAAGCAAAGTGGATGGAGGTGGAGCAGCGGCCAAACTACCTGATGGCATTTTGCTAAACATTGATTAATTGACAAACGTGTTTAGAATTGCTAATGAGAGTGCAGCAAAATGCAAAGTCCCGTCTGAGAGCGAGCGCGCTCATTTTGCGCTGCTTTTCTCAGCACTCTCCAAAACTAGAAAGCCTCCAGAATAATTGCTGGATGCGTCACTTCATGCTCGTAATTTTAGAAACAACTCCCCCATCCCCCGTGCCTGCTAATGCACGTCCACAAATGGCAGCGGTCCGTCCACCCCCCACCCGCCTTCCCTTCAAGAAGGAAAAAAAAACAAAAAAAAACAAAAAAAACAAAACAAAAACAAAAAAAACAGGGTCCCTATTTTCTGTGACTACAGGCTGGCTTTAGGTCATTGTGTCCACTAATATATCAAAGAACAGCTGTCCTAAGGCTCTGTGATGACCAATCACCCCTTCCATCTGTCTCACTCATCCAATCTCTCTCTCGCTCCATCTCCTCCTCTTCAGCTCTGTCTTTTCCCTCCAATCTCCTGTGTTTCTCTGCTTCTCCACCTCCCTTATTCCCCCACATTCCCACTGAGCATCTTGCATCCCCCCCTCTTTTCTGTCCAAATCCCTTGGTCCCTCTGTGCTTATACGCGCGGCACATGGACAGCTTTGGGATTTGTTGTTTTCTGTTGGTACACACACAAATTAGAGAAAGCTCGAGTGACATTCCACAGCCTCTCTTCTTTCTAGCAGAGCTTTTTCTGGACACTAGACTACAAACACCTACAAACACTCGAGATCCGACAATTAAAGTATGTTATTTCTCAAGTGTAGTAATTTACTAATTAGCTCTGCTGGTGTGGAAGACGTGTCACATTGTCGAGCTCTGAATTCTGCTGCCTCAGGAATCCAGTTCAGCGCTGCCACCCGAATGAGCCTCACCACCCTGCTTCTTAATTGGACCCTTAATGGGAGCGGAGGTCTCCTTAATGAGCTGATAAACCCGTAGAGAGACAAACCGCAGAGCCCGTGAACTCACAGGGCCTGGGTTCCTAACCTTCTTTTCTTGTGGACGTAGACGCAAACGCACACAAACACACAAGCACGCACACACTCTGGTGGCTAATTAGAACCCATTCACACCCAAACTAATGATCCTAGCACTTATTCGCACACACTTTAGCAGGCTGTGTGTTTACTCAAGGGCCTCACAGACGTCCTTCTACTGCACCACTCATACCACTCTGCCTACAATAGAGATACGCTCTGGCACGGCCCTCCAACCTCCTCCTTCAGGAGCCAGGATGAGATCTAGTCTTTTTTCCTCCATACAAAAACGCTCCATGACTTGCCGGAGTCATTCACAAAGACACTCACACAAAACATAAAAACAGAGCAAGAGAGAGAAAGGAGAGGGGTCAGTCAGAGGAGAGAGCTATAAAAACTGGCAGATCTGGGCTCTTGTGTGTAGTCGCTCTGGGAGTGTGTGTATGTATATATGTGTGTGCGCATGCATTCTGTTTTAAAAGAAAAGGTACTGCTACACCAGCAGGGGCCCCCAGCAACAAGAGTTAGGGCACTCTTGGGTTGGCGGCCTGGGACTGATTTAAGAGTGTGTTTGAAGTGCAGATTACAGATTCTTTGCACCAAATCCCTCCAGGAGTATCTATGGCCCCTGGAATCTCTCTCAGGTTTCTCCTCAGGTCCCGCCATAGCTGCTCACCCCAGCTTGAAGTATTCTGGACTGGCCGGAGACGGGGACAAGGGCTGAACATGCTAATATAGAATCAGACACACAGACACCGAATAAATACGACATCTTATTCATTAAGTCAAAGTGGTTCTGATTCCCCCCCCCCCCTTTAAAACTGTGTGTCGGTGTACCTGTCCTAAGCACATGTCACCTTGTTTGTGTTCATACAAGGGGACTTGACTCAGAACAGAAATGCAACAGCAGGAGTCAGAAGTCGCACTGGGAAGCAGGAATGCTCCACATTCCCACAAAGGGGATTCCAACATGGAAGTGAGAGTCTTCACATGCACTGCACATACTCAACGTCCTTATCTAAAAGACAGTACGCTGACACATCACAATCAAGCACAGGGGCATATTTGTGTGTCACACTTGGTCTGAGAATAAATGGCAAAGCCTACCGAACACTGCTGCACATGCTCATACAATCCTCCGTGTGAACTTTGCATGCACAAATACTAGCAGGCCGCTCTGAAATGAGCTCACCGCTGCAGAAACACTGCAGAACAGAAATGCACCACACATGAAAACCCATCAAGCTGTTGATCTGAGAAGATGAAAAGAAGCACTGTGTGTCCTGATCACAACAGCAAAACACACACAGAGGCACACAAAGCCTAGTACATAATGTACCGGAAGAGTCCTATGAACGACCAACAGTGTGTCATCTCCGAAGGCATGCTTACTATTCCACCATCACTTTGTGACATTCTTAGAGTCGCTGTCCATTTCAGCAGCGCCGAGTATAACTAGTGAGTGTGGACCCGCAGGTTGCAGGGAACTAAAGGAGTAACCTGTGAAACAGGCCTTTCAAATGCACGGCCAAACTTGGCCTAATTAGGGTCTGAACTATAAACAGCGTTTAATCAAAAAAATAAAATAAAAAATTCTGGGAGCTGGCAATAATTCAACCACGAGCCACTTGTGAACGGACCTGTTTCAAAACAAAAACGAGAGGTCAGCTACTTATTTGGGCATTTAGAGGGTGAAATTCACCAAAAGCAAACAAACAGCCATGGTTACTGTCAAACATCTGCTCGTGATGCTTTAATCAAACTCTGTTTTCCAGATTGAATTCACACGCCCACGCGCGCTCGCCTACACTGCCTCTGCGACCGAAGCCACATTTAAAAACACAATCAAAAGTTCCTACAAACCGTTTTTAAGTAATACTTTTTAAATTGGCCTTTCCATGTGATTTCTCCTCCTTTTCTTGTAACTGTCAAGCCAATAATGTTCCTTTGAGGCCATTTAAAGAGATGGGAAAAAGGCGCTCTTGAGGCCGAGGCCACGGAGGCAGCCCCATGCTGGCCGACAAACAATGCCGTTTCGGAGAGCCGGAGCACTGGACTCTGACTCAAATGAAACCTGGTGGGAGGGTGCAAAGGGGGAGACAAACACTGGACATGTTAGTTATTAGATCAGCATTGAAGGGAGAATAGAGAGAGGGGAGGAGGAAAAAGCAGAGAAGGCAGGAGGCCGTGTGTGCATGTATGTGTGTAAGTAAAATGACACTTTGAGGACTGAAGGGTTTCTGTAGCTTAAACCATCAGCCCTCCAACCTCTTCCTCTCCCCATCTGTGTCTTCCGTCTGCTGATGAAACATTCACACAGGGCCAGTGCCCGGGGTTTAGCATTTCCACAATGCACGTCAAGCGGGAAAGGGAAAAAAAGAAAAGAAAAAAAAAGCCCAACACGTTTCTGATTGCACGATCAACTGTCAATTCTTCCTCTGTTTGCAAACTACACGAACACGATGTTCGCTCCTGTGTATTTTTGGAACGGAGACTCATTGATTAAGGCAAAGTCCAAGTCAGGGAATGAGGCCGTTTGGTGTGCAGAGCAGATAGAGAGAAGGGTATAGTGTACTCACTATAAGGGACAATAGGACTCAGCATTCTGTGGAGCTGGTCTCAATAAGGAGGAAGGCTGTTTTGTGAATGCCAGCTAAGGTTAGTGCCCGTCCGGCTGTAGTCCATCACTGGCATGAGCTTGCACTGACAACAGAACAGCCCTGAGAGAGCGAGAGAGAGAGAAAAAGAAGTGAGGGAGTTACTGGCTGCTGCACTGTGTGTGGACACTCAAACGTCAACCAACACTTGCAAGGCGAGCTCAAAAGCCAACACGCATCAAAACACATGGATCAGGATTGAACCGGAATTTGATGGAATTATTGACCAACCTGAGAGCCCGATCAGTATAACAAGAACAGAATTCAAACTTATATAAACACAAACACACGCACGCACTCAGTCTACCAAACTGAGGCGCACAAGGGCGTTCATTATAGGCAGGCATTAAGCTGATTGTGAGGCTGCATCCAGCCTCTAAAGAGGGCTTTCTAAATCTGCCTCACAAAAAGACTCATGCATACCATTGCTCTGTGCACTGGGGCAATAAAGACTGCATTCTTAGGACACAGAGCACTTTTGGAGCCGTACTAACAAAATGCAGGGGAAAGATATAGCCAAAGTTTCAGCTTTCAAGCTGTCCAAACACATCAGCTTCAGCTGTAAAATGATTTAAAATGTATTTTTAAATGTGGAAATCTAAATATAACCAGCTATTGTTTTTGTCTACTTTCAAAGTAAATTACACCAAGTCTCTATTTAGGTTGAAAAGTCAAGTTGTGAAAGTCATATTTTGATCACGCACCAATTAAAATCAGCTTAATCTTCTAGTTTTTATTATGCTTTTCTCATCTGGAGCACCTCTCTGAAAAAGCCCGTGCAAATAAAATATTTCCATGAAATTTTTTTCATTGAGCCTTTGGGGCCATTAATGCTTTCTGAGAAAACCACATTTGTTTTCTTGAACCACATCTGTAGAATCTACAGTTCATTTATAAGTCAAATATTAAAAGTCATAAATTATATAAATCTCAGATATGTAAACCAAGTCTTAAACAACTGTTTTATTTAATGCTCTGTTAATACTTTTGGCAGCAGTCTGTCTGCTTTAAAACAAACCTATTATATACAGATTTATATTCACAAATGTACTGTTCACATAGAAGAGAAATTACGCAATGACCACAAGGCTATCTGTGGACACCAACAGGCTGCACGTACAACACAGTATCAGACTACAAACCCACTCTGCTCCGACTGACAGTCAACTTTTACCACTCAGCCCAGAATAACATGCACACTACAGCAGCAAACCACAGTTCCCACTTAAAACAAACACTGCCCTGCATCAGCACAGGTCAGAGCGAGGCTGAAGGGAGAAGGCAGAGATAGCAGTTTGAGTTTTCTCAAGAAAATGTCTCATGGTCAGTGGCCAAACAGGAGAGCTGTTTCAACACGCTCAGTTCCCGTCTTCCTCCAACTTCAGCCCGGCCAAGTCAAACAGCAGGGATAGCAGCGGGCTATGACAGCAGATAAACACATAGATGCAGAGAAGACAAGCAGTCTTACCTATTCATGCCTGCATGTCCTCCATCAGATCTGAAAGCGCTAGGATAATCCCTGGAGCAGACCAGACCTGCATGTGCACTGCTATGCTTTTTTCCCCACATATGGGACACAATTCGTGTGTGTCTCTCTCTCTCTCTCTCTCTCTCTCCCCCCCCCTCCCCCCTTTCTCTCCCTCGTCAGTGACAGAGCGAGCGCTCAGCTCCCCTCCCCCATGAATCTCCCATCCCCCTCCCCTCCTTCTCACTCTTTATGCTAAAAGTATTTAAGTAGGAAGAGAGATAGAGAATAAGGGGAGTGCAGCAGGGAGGGTGGGGGACTGACCAATCATTCTCTGAAGGAGAGCGAGCGTGAAGGTGCTCGCTCATAATGAAACCTGGACACGGAGGACAGCGGAGAGTTTTTATTTGGAGGGAAATGCCCAGGGTAAGTTTGGGTTGACATAGGAGGATTAAGAAAGCTCAACAGCGGTCAAATTGCAGTGAAAACACACCGAGGAGCGAGCTCTTATTTCTTCACTGGCTGACTGAAACAGACACTTGAAAACTGATCCTAGAAAAATGATATTCATCGCTTATTACTAATTAAGAAGAAAGTATATCTCAAAAGCAGAATAATGCATCTTAGCCTGGTATGAGTGTATTATTATTTTCTATTTTTCAGCAAAGCTCCGAAAAAAACCCAACAAAAAAACAAAAATGCCTTCCAAAAATTCCTAAGCTGCCACACCCACACAACATCTTGTATGTAACACGAGGAAGACAATGTGGTTCAGCAAGCAGCCAGCTTGGAGGCATTTACTGATCAACTGCCACATTAGCCATACACCCACATCCCAGAAGACTTGTCTCCACAAAGCCCTGATGCATGACCATCACACCATACTTCACCATTCAGCACATCGTCACAGATAAGGTGACCTCGTGAACAAATGTTCAGATGAGTAGAGCCAGAAACAGAAATAGCTCAATAAACTTTGACCTTAGTATAACAGATTGGATTTATTATGGACAAATTAATGCAAGACTACAGCTGGAAACATCTGTCGAGCAATGGTCGCCACCGATACAAGCAATAAGCAGATCTCTACACATCTCTTGCACTTCTTTTCTCTGTATTGTTGTAGTTTATTTCTTTTATGTTTGCATTGCTTAAATGTCTTTAATTTATAAATGCAGGCTACATGGTTGATTGATAGATGTGCATCTTAAATGGAGGTTTAGCGTTTGTGAGAAAGAGCCAAAAGGAAGAACAAATGAACAAATTTATTAGATCGCCACCGATTTTAAGGTTTGTGCCACAGCTGCACTAAATTAACAGTACTGGTAAATTACCAGACTCATTTTAAATGTTTCAGTAATTGTTAATCCACCAGTACATACAAGCTCTATAATCAAAAGGGAATTTTAAATGGTAAATATAGTTACTGTTGTCAGCGTTAATTTTCAGATTCACTGTTTTTAAAAAAAAAAAAAAAAAGTGCTAAAAAATACAGTAAAGCACATTTTCTGATTAAGATACCAATTTAAATGTATTGCATATATTGCATTACTGCAGTTTAGCTAGCTAAAATTTGAGTATGAAAACATACATTCAGTTTGTTATTTGCTTAATAAACAAAATAATTTGTGGTTTAAACAAGTTTTCTAAAGATTTCTAAAATGTGTTTTTTTATGACAGGTGGCCCAATAGATTTTTTATATGCACATCAAAAGATATATGTGGGGTTTTCTTGTTTTTGTTTGGGGGGGTTTTTCCCCTTCTTAAATTATATTATATAAATTGGTTTAAAGGTTTAAAAAGTTAAAGAACTGAATCAAATTACTAAATTACTTTTCATTACTGACTGAAAAGGTGTAGGCTGAAGATTAGAGCAGAACTTTTACATCTAATTTTCTAAATGCTTTTTTTTTTTAAATCCTTTTAATAGATTTAAACAAAACAAAGACCAAATAAATGAAAACTAAAACAATTAACAAAAACTAATCTTTCAAATATAGAGCGATAATCATACTTCAGTCTTATATTCACCACTAATTTTTAAACCTTTTCAACATTTGAATAGTGAACTACATAGCCTTAATTGTCCCTTTATAACAATTGAAATGTCTGGTTAACAAAGACTACTGAGAAATAAAATTAAGTGCAATATTACTTCTCTCTCTCAAAAAAAACAAACAAACAAAAAAACAAAAACAAAAAAACAAAAACAAAAAAACCAAACACACACACACACACACACACACACACACACACACAGGACCATAACAATTCAGTGTTCTGCTGGAAAAAGTTACATCCTAGCCTTCTGACACATATACTAACCAGACAATTTACAGATCTAAGGATCCTGATAAAGAACCCAATGCCTTAACCCTTCATCAGACCCCTCCCAGATTCCAGTCCGCCAACCATGCAACCCACTGGACATGCCACAATAGGTCAGGTCTGCTTTGATGACGATAAGGCAGGTGGGATTAACGTCGTGGTAGACATGAAAAATATGTTCCACTAATGATGGTTTCAAAAGCACATTCTACTAATGAGCAGAAATGATAAACCACTTAGAAACCCAGTCGCTTCATCTTTTTTGTAATCAAACATTATTGCAGTGGGACCGCATCTGAGGGGAAGTTGTAAAAAGCATAATCCACTACAATAAAGACAGCAAAGGTCAACACAAAAACTGCAAGAAAAGAGTAGCTCAGCCTCCTAACTCCCAAATCAGCCCAGCATCTGGGGGCAGGATGCACCAGAAGAAGTGGCCCAATACACAGAAGTCCTACTTGGCACAGGACCCAAAAATCTGTTGCCATTGTCCTGGTTCCAGACACCAGAGTAAACCGCAGAGGTCTTTTGTGTACACCCCAATGTAGTGAAACCTGTGTAAAAGTAGGCAGATGGTTTTCATGTTGTGGCTGAGAAGTGAACATTCCAGTCACTTGTAGCAGAACCAGACGGACTGCTTATAAGTAGCATCAAGGGAGCTACTAAGTAAGTAAAGTTGCACATGTTGGTCTTAAGCTTCAGTGTCCACAACCTCAAAAGCACAATCCACTTTTGTCCTTATCCTGGACCAAGATACCTCCAACAAACACTGATCAGCTCACCTCGAATGCATACCAGACCTGTCACATCATTAAGAGCTCTGGAAGACATCACCAAAATCTTAAACTGAATACGAAATATCACAGAGAGCCAATGAAAACAGGACAGAACTGGTGTCACATGGAGTCTTTTAGCGGGCCGCGTGAAAAGCCTCACAGCAGCATTCTGGACAGCTTTTAAGCAATCAAGGAAGAACAAAATGTTATAATCGAGCTATGTCAAAAATAAATAATGATAATTCCCATTTCAGAACAAGATGCTAAAAGCATTATAAGACAGATGTATAAGACAACGAACATGTTTATCAAAGGTGAACTGATCCAAATCAATGCCCAGATTTCTGACCGTTAGCAGAACTGAAGATGAAACAGGGCCGAGAAAAGGACTGGAGTGACAATAATGACCGTTTTAAAATTTTTGATGCATGTTTGATTAGTTATCTGTTACTCCAATGTTTCGGGTTTTTTTGCTCATGGTCAGGTAGCATTTCATTTACTCACCTCTCAGACACACACACACTCACACACAGCTGCTGGGCTGTTTTTAGCACCACACTGAGGGCCACATGGCCCAGTCATCTCCTCTTGTTACATGGAGCCACTACTCCACTCAAGCTTCAGCACTACACATGTTACAGCACGCCACTCTCACACACACAGCGCGCACCAAAAATATTCATATAGAAATTAGCAGACACAGTCAGTGGGCAGGCTGAAAATAGAGAGGGACACTGTGATCACGTTAGGCGTGCATGGACTTTATCATACAACAGCATTAGAGAAAGTGTTTGCCCAGAGGAGGGTGGGTGTAATAATTTATACTGTACTGATCCTATTATAGCTCATTATGTTGTCAAGTGATATAACCGTTTATCACTGGTGAATAATTGCAGTTGATAAAAAACATTCTGATGTTCCCATTTTGCTCCCCGAGTTTAATATTTAAAGCTTAGACAAAAAGAAATATGAGAAATCCCACATATCAATAAATCCCTCATTGTTAATAAAAACATTAGAGAAAAAAAAACCTCTCCATTATTAACTTTTACAAACAAACTTTTTGGTTAACGTTGACATTTTTCCCCCTCAGCCCATCTGGTCATTTGTGTTGCCATGTTCCTCGTTCCTTCTATTAAAATCATCACGTTGTCAGGGCCTCAGAGTCGTTTTATTGTGTACGGTGTTAAAACCGTACTGGCCTCATTTGAACCATGTGGTTTGAGCTTTTTTAGGAGATGCTCCAGTGGTCAGTGACATGACTTAAATTGGAATGCAGTGCAATAAACCCATAGGAGGAAACACAGCAACTCATTAGAGGGGTTACAAAACTTACCACACCCAGGGAGACCCAGTTCAGAACCACAATTAGACTCCTTGATTTTTTTCCCTAATATGGGATCCTTAAAAGATTTGGTAATGGTGTCTTTGTGGGGGAGGGCATTAGGTAAGGGTACGGTTGAGTAGGGACGTTGAAAGCAGACAACTGGCGCTCCCTCTATCATACTATTGCCTTATTAGTGCTGAGGCAGCAGTGTGTGGACACAGGCAGCATGCTGAGTCCAGCACTACCACAGCACAAAGACTTCAGGGCCCCAGGACTTGAAGCAAGCCAAAAAACTGAAACACCGACAGAGAGTAACAATGAAACAGAGCAGGCATTATCTGCACAGACCACTTCCCCTGTCACAGAAGAGTTTGGCAGGTGCCTCTCTGCCACAAACATGCGTTGATACACGACAACACACCTGTGACAGTGTTGGCTCTCCAAATTTCTCTGAAGACTTTCTGCACAGGAGACAGTAAAGAACATGGGTTACTGTCGAGGCTCGGAGGACTCATCGAAGCCCAGTGGTTGAAGGTTAATGGAAAGATATGAGAGGTAGACAAAAGAGCCGTGGCGGATGAAATTACTCCTGAATGGACAAAGGGTACAGGTCAACACGCTAGTGTTTGACCTCATACGCCAGCTCAACACCTCCATTCAGCAGGTTGTTCACCCCGATGATGAACTGTGGGAGCAGGTCAGCCTTTTTGCATTGAGCCAAACCGTTGAATCAGGCTTATATTTAATTTGGTTAAATGAAAATCTGCATGCAGAGCAGCCCCGCAGGGTGATTAGCTAAGCAACATGTCACACTTATCAGCTGCATGGACAGAAATCAGCATTTGACACAAAGTCAGTCAAAGTTGCAGTTTCACTGTGCGCATGCAGCAGGTGAGACATCCATCACTCCTTCACACCTAACGCCTCAAAGCCGACATGATCAGCGAATTATGTGGAATGAGTACTTTCAGCCACTCACCTTACAATACCCAAAAATATAATTAAACAATGTAAAAAAACAAAAAAAACAAAAAACATGCTGGTGTTAATATCAGTAACAGTTACAGGTGACGTCTTTCTTTTTCTGGCTATTCCTGACCCAAACATGACAGGCAGCTTCAACATGTCAGCAAGCACTCGTTGAATAACCTCTTTAAGAATTGCATCACTCAACTTGATTCTTAAAACATGTTTTTCCACTGTTATTGAGAAAATTCAACAAATTTCAGATAAAGCTGAAGTCAGACCTTTAACCAAAGTCTAATTCATAGTTCTTCACCATTTCAAAGACCTACCTACACTGACCCCCATGAAGATCACACCAATATTACATTTTCAATGCGCTGAGGTATTCAGAAAATCTGACATATTGTCAGTTGGCAATTACTTTCCCACTAGCGTTAATACAGAGTCTATAAATGACATTACCAACACTGCAAACAAGCACTAAAGTAAAAGCTAAAGAGGAGCGTGCCTCAGGTGGGTGTGAAAACATTTCAAAAATCCCCTGTGAGCCAAAAGTTTAAGCTTCAGACTTTTATGAACAGTTTCAAACATTTTTTTTTCTCTGCATGATGTCATTGTCATTAGAGGCAGGATATCTCTAACATAGCACAAAGACCCCACCCACCTACACTGAGCCATCTGTTTGCAAGGGGGAGCCAATCAAAAGAAAGCTGACTTAAAGGGCTGGTGGCCTTAAAGCCTTAAAAAGAACCAAACCTGCTGTTTTTTTTTCCACACACAGAATGAACTGAGGAGCTGCAAAACAAAGCAGTGTAAAAGATAAACTAGGATTATTTTTGAACTGTGAATCTCAAAGCTGCTCCGAGAAATGATCACATCCTTTTTTCGGGGAACTGAACAAACAAAGAAAAACGCATACTAGAGTATTTTCTTCCCCGTTTCTATTTTAAAGCATATATTATCATCATTTCCTGTATTCTTCTTCCTGTGGCAGAATTTTAAAGCTGAAAGAGGCTTGTTTGTTTGAGGAAACCAACAAGAGTTTTTCCAGATACTTTGCAAACGTACATACATATGCTGAGGAGTGTGTATGACAAATGTAGGTGCTATAAGTATCTACAAATCGTCCAAATGTGCATGCGTTTGTGTAGCGATAATCACTTCCAGGCTTACAAAGCTGGCCAATATCATTTCATTAGGGCAGAGGAGCGAGTGCTGAGGCTTTGGCTGAGATTAGGGTGGACAGAGAAACTCTACCCCGACCCCAGTTGTCCTGAAGACGGGGGTGGCGGGGTGAGTCAGTGGGATTATTAGTGGGAGGTTCAGCTGTTTATTATTCCAATTCTATCTCTAACAGCTGAAAATTGGAGAATTAGGCAACAGCCCTGAGCAACCCAGGGATCAATGCAGCGGGGTTAAACCCTGTGGCATTGCTGCACACACCGACAGCGCTTTCAGATACTGACGCAGCACATACACACACCCCACACCGCAGAGGTCATTCACAAAACTTAACAGACACATCAGATTTACCGCTCCGAAGTGATAAGACACTCATGGACTTCACAGGTCGGTGAACAGCTTCGCACTTCAGTCGTGGAAGAGCCTTTGAAAAGCACAAGGATATAGTAGATGGTTAAAGCTTTAGAATTTGGTGAAATTGTATGTCTCTTTTCAAGTGAGAGCACAGCATCTGCAAAGCCTCAAAAACAAGTCCTTTGATTCTCTATCTGAAGCCTATAAAAGAACACATGTACGACTCTGTACACCTTACCTCTTCTGACCAAAGGGTAACTACAAAGAAGGCAGTGAACAATTTTTTAAAAATAAAAATCACACAGTTTGACCGTCTCTAAATACATCCTGTGACTTTCTCTGCGATCGACATAAACCTGTAGTGTCAGAGGGTCTGTAGTCACGTTCATGCATGTTGTTAATCTGGATAGGGTCATGTGACACTGGGAACCTGAACTTTCCACACCATGCAGGCATGCAGTCTGATGGCATGGAAACAGAGCTCTGGACATATGGAGGTCAGGGAGTTGAATTTAGATTTTAAATTGGTTTCAGGTTCAGATTTGGGCTGTTTAGGTTGGTTATTGTGATGAAGGAGGACAGAGGACTCCAAGTAGACAAAATAGAGAGAAAATAGAGCTCTGAGCTGAAATTAAATACAATGAGAGAATCCGCTGGCTGCAGGACCCAGCTCCAGTTACTGTCAATAAAAGTGTTTTTCCTGGCTCAGAATGAGCCTTTGGGCGTCGTTGACATGGACTCGTTACATTTACTTTCCACACAACCATGAACCTCATTGTTTAGTGGAACGTAAATGTAACGAGTCCATGTCAACAAATGTACTTTTTCAATTTTCCAGTTATTTCTGACTGTTAATCGATAGATCAAACACAGATTCTGCATGATAGCAACTGACAAGAAAAATACAAATTTTGAAGATGGGAAGAGGCAGCAAATATGGTTATATGGAAGGAAAATCTGCATGTGATTGAATCTCAGCACCTACACAGTGCAGCTCCAACTCCACCCATTATGTGTATGCATGCACTCCTGTGATATGTAGTAACTTCCATCATTTGAATCTGAGGCGTGCTTTAAATAAAGAAAAAAAAATTCACTAACACACCTAACTACGTATACAAGAGGCACGGCATGTCTTTGTCCTACAAATGCGGGCAGCTTCATCAGTAATGATAACTGTGCTTACTGAGGCAGATTGTAACTTGATGCTACAAGTCACTGACATTAATTTGCAAAAATGCTTACTTAATGAAGATGATTTCCTTAAATAATGGCATGCATTTATTCACTGTGAATAGGTCAGCTTTAAATTGCATGAATGCATTCATTATTTCAAATTTCTTCCAATAATTTCAGTCTTTTGGCAAATGGCTGGACAATGACTCACAATGTGCATTTTCAGCCTACTCAGCTGGTAGAAACAAACTTTATGCAAGTAGCTGAGTCACGATCGCATGATCGAACGTTAAAGAGTTAACCGAGACAAACTCGGAGCTTCTTTCTACAAAAATAATTCAGAGGACGCTGATCAGATCATCTCTACCTGGCAACTAGCGTGGTACAGCTATGTTTGGATAAAATCTCACTTAATGACTCAGCCATACCAGCAGGTTTTGATAAATTTGTTTGTGACAGAAAAGACTGAGAACATCGACTGAAATTGATTTTACTTTGAGAGGCCATTTCATAAATGCAGTGCAGGTATGAGAAAAATCAATGTTTGCCATCTGCTTGCAACCTTAACAGTGTGATTGTATCCAGCATGACATCACAGCGAGAAAATACAGGCAATGCGTTTTACAAATAAGATGGTAAGAAAGAGGATCTTTGCTTGCATATGTATATGGAGTGAAATAAAGAATGGGGTACGGCGAATACACAAAGACACGAGACAAGGCAAATCAGGAGACACACGCGCGCACACACCAAGCCAGAACTTCTTTAGATATTGGCCGATGAACATGACTGAGAGAATGTAAATTACATCAAGTCGACCTACTACGCTTTTCCTGATTTACTGTCAATATATACCGAGACCCAGCTTAAACCTGTCCAAATTTTCAAATAATGAGGTCTGTTTATGTATATTTAAGCTGTGTGAGCCAATTACTCAGGCTTCAGATTGTTCTAAATGATCCATTTTCAGAAGTTTTTCCCTCTCTTGGATCTCTATGTCAACGAGAGGGAATATCCTTAATATGGTGATGTCAGGTATGCATAGAGCTCTGGCTATGAGCACAGCAGCCCCCCAATAAGGACCGATCTGAACTGTGAATTAGGCCACTAATTAACTAACAGGTGAAAAACACTGTTGCAAACAAGTGACCGATTAGTGTTCTACACCCACTAGTAGTTTCTTTGCTGTTGACTACTTTCAGACAATATGATAACTGTGCACAGCTGAAGTTAGTTGCTGGGATAATTTTGGTACTAATATATCAGATCTAACCACTCTAATTTTCCAAACTCGAGGTAATTACATTTTGTAATGACTGTGGCAGTGGTGGACAGGCTTCACCCTCAGGAAAAGGGAATTAGTTTCCTCTGTGATGTGATTGTCACAGGCTCCAATAGTTCATGTTGGTCTATTGGTCCCTCCATTTTCTCCTCCATCAACAGAGGCTGGTAGGGAGCTAATGGCTATTCTCCACTCCTTATTAAACCTTTTCTCCAGGGGCTAACCCATGCCCAGTGTTCAGGGAAACAGGGGCAACAGAGCGGGGCATGGCTCACCGGGGTGTCTTTTCTAAACTGTCCAGCCTGTTGGAAAAAGACCTGGATAAAGCAGGAGCCCGGTGAAAGCTGCCTGTTGTCCACCTAATCCTGGCTATGGCCTCGTCTCCATTGACAACGCAAACCTGAACAATGCTCTCTTTCAAGAGTAGCTCTCTTCACTGACACACTGACATACCAACAACAGAAGAAGACACTTGAGAAATGGAAAGAAAAAAAAAACAAAAAAAACAACTCGTCCATGTGTTTTCCAAAGATACAGGATGAAGCCAGTGTAAATGGCTGTTTAAAATGTATCAAGATTCCTTTAACAAAAACCACCAATAGCAGAAGTGTAAATCCACAGACGTTCATACCTTCACTGATGAATAAAATAACCAGAAGCTTAGGATAGGCAGCTTGCACCAGGCCAAGGGGTGAAATATGCTTCACTGTGTGGTCTGCTATGATATGATTTCTCTTCTTTGAGACCAGCTTTCCTCACCTTGCTTTTCCCTTCCTTTGAACACATTTGCTGACCAACAGAAAAGGAAGATGAATGCTTCCATTTCAGATGCTGAGCCTCCCCCCCTCCACCACTCTCATCTTCTGCCATCCAGATTTCACATTAAACTTGTAATAGCATACGACCCTGCAAGGCACGATTCTCATTCAGGTAGGCCATGTTATATGAATGAGATTTGGTGAAATGCCAATATTTATGCACATACATTCCCATTCTGAGCCTCTCTCATCATTGCGTCTGCTTCGGTGTTAAAGGAAGAGCAGCTGTCACTTGATACATCAAATTACACTGAGGAATGCACAAACGCGTGTGTGCGCTACAAATCACAGCCGCGACAGGTACTACCACACCGCGGCGTCCAGATCCAGGTTAGTGTGAAATAAGCTTCGCACTACTGCTCACCACAGCGCTATCCAGCCAGCTAGCTGCGCAACCAAAGCTACAGTTGTTGTGAAGGTCAACTGTCAGAGTATGAACTAGGATGTGGCCATCTGCCATCCCAAGAAAGAGAGAGAAAAAAGAAGCATCTCTGAAGGACACTTTCCCTCCTCTCCTGTGCTCTAATTCAATAGTTCTGACAGGGTAGTAGTGTCCCAGTGTCTGCCAGCCCAGTAATCTCTGTGTAATTGAGTTCCCAATTGGCCATCCATCAATAATGCATCTGGTTCCATGAGGGAAGAGACGACCACACTGCTCCAGCCCTCTGCATGGAGGAAGGAGACAGGCTTCTGCTAAGACAGGCCAGGGGTATCCATTACTTCCTGGAGTTCACTCCTGGCTTTGTTGGTTTGTATCACTCCCAAAGATTATAAGCTCCTTCAGAAACCGGTTTGTTACATCTGACAGCACGTTGGTGGAGGCTGGTTAAGATTGCATTGAAATGTAATCGGCCCACATATAGAAATGATTCAGCCTGCTCGATAATGTGTTGTGCAGAGTTATAATGGAAAAAAAAAATCAATGTCAAGAGATACTGAAGCACTTCTACAAAGGGCTACTTTTTTTTTTTTTTTTTTAAATGGTGTTCGATAAAGCTTTATTCAAACAGCACATCCATGAAGACTCACACCTGTTCAACGTCTACCCATCTACTCCTCTCACTTCAACTGCTGTGCATCCCAACCCATCAGTTAGTGACCAAGACATGGTCCAAGGTTAAAACGTACAGCTGTCTGAATGATTTTCAATTATACAGCCAGGAAGCCCCGACAGCACACTGGCTCAGACCTCTCTCTGGTCTCATTGGATCATTTATAATACCCGGTGTCTTCCACAGATAAACTGTAAATCATCACTTTGTTTCCCCCTTCCTGCACAACGTTATCTCCATTCCTGATTTCTAATCTTAGAGCACCTGGTGTCTCCTTTTAAAGCCCGAGTTTTCCTCTGGCATTGTGCGTGATGAATAAAGTGCTTTTGATTGAACATGCTGGGGGGGGGGGGGGGGGGGGGGGGGGGGAGAGAAAAAACCAAAAAAAAAAAAACTAAGTTGTTCCCTGTATTTACTGTACATGTTATTAAACTTTTGTAGTACTGTTTAAGTTTACTCTGTAGTATTTAAAGAATGAAATAAATATAATTCTGAGAAAATTAAGGCAATACTTGATCATTGCAGCGTAACACCAACTCCAGGGAGAATCTGTCCAGTTAAGAAACAAGTGATTGTGAATCCACTTCACCTGCTTTGGTGCAAATTTGTGCTCACAGCCCAGCACCATGCAGACTGACTAGCATTCACCAGAGAACACCAGAACATGCAGATCCCTCATCGACAACAGCTTCACACTGAGCACATATGACAGACATCAAGGAGTCAGGACATGCCACTGCGAAAGTTGTCATCATCCAGCATGTCCAATTTTGCAGTGGGCCAGCGATGGCCTAGGAAGGCATATGCTTAAAGTGTCACACACAGACTCATGTGTTAGTCTGTCGTATGCTGCTCCTGGTGCAGGACAATGCACGGCGTCATGTAGCCAGAGTATGTAGGCAGTTTATGGTTGATGAAGGCATTGACACCTCTGACTCATCCTCACATTCTCCAAAGCTGAACTCAATGGAGAACCTCTGAAAAATTATGTATCAGCTGATCTGATGCAACCAAACACCACCACAGACTGATGCTCAAATATGGGAGGAGATCCCCAATGACACCAGGCAGCGCCATACACAAATATGACACAAGAAGGATGAGTAAATGATTTAAGTTAAGTCCTCAAACAGTAGATGAATTTGCTCATGTATCACACCAATCTCAGGGAGGATTTTCAACTTGAATATTTCATTAAATGTGTGATGTGCTGTATACTTCATGCAATTTGCATTTCACCCTTGGGTCTGCCAGATTAATGGCTCATTTAATTCCCCATCACATTACGTTATTCTATTCCAGCCAGCCCATACAACACACATTCAGAGAACAAATTACATGATGAAAATATGAATCAATCTCCATAAATCTCTGGATAAAATCAGTTTGATGTTAAAGACTGTGACAAAAAGGTTTATACTGAGAGCAGCAAATTACTGTCACTGACAGAAAGAGACTGACTCTAATAGCTCCAAATCTATCAGCTTATCATATCAATGCATCTAAAAAGCTCAGGCAGAGAGAACATTTGTATGTGTGCTCAGTTTTTTTCTCCCCCTTCTTTTCCCCCAGAGCACTGCATTTCACTATTCAGTGGCTGATTTCTATAGTTGGCTGGCTGGGCCAAAAGTCACAGAGCGCCACAAAACAGCACTGCTTGCCCAAGCATTTTAGAAAACAGATTCTGTGCTATATAATAGTGTGACAGTGTAAGTTCTCAGAAAAATCTCAGAATCGCACTCATGAAAAAAGGTGTACGAACAGTTCAAATCACACAGCACCACACACACACTCTCACTCACTCCCAGCTGGAGGTTAATTCAATCCCAGCGTGTTTCATTTTGAGGCTGCTGTCAGGCTCTGGTCTGCAGTGTGACATTGTGAGCTAGAGGTAATTACATTTTGGTCCAGTTCGGCGACTCAGCGTCTATTCAGAGGGTACAGACAGTGCCCTCCTCCTACAGACCACAACCACCAGAGGAATGTCCAGTGCTGGTCACAATGCCTTAAACAAACAGCTGCACTGACTTCACCATTACACTTCATGAGCAACAGTGAAATTTAATGTTTAATCTGAAAATACTTGTCAGATTTCTTTAAATGGGTTAAGTCTCGCATTAAAAACAAATAAATACTGCTTTATGATTAATAAGTAGAAAACTAAAGAAACAATAACCATGGTGCAATTTGTTGAGTTTTTTTTTTTTTGAAGAGAGACGAAATCAGTGAAAGAGCGCCCAGTGAAGGGGACCAATAGAAAGAAAAATAAGTGACACACACATCCACAGGATGTGGGATTTCAGGTAGAAATAAATACACTTAAAAAAAAAAAAAAAACTAAAAAAAAACCCCACCCAGCTGTTTTTATGGTTTCTATGTGGTTGCTATGTGCACCTAAGCACAAAACTTTGTGACAGATTTATAGCTTTGCTGAGGCTCTCAGTTCACGTGTGGGCATGTTGTACTTGTCCATTGTGTACTATTGATCAGGCTCTGGTGAAACTTGTGACTAAAGCTTAGCCCTATCCCAGCAGAATAAATCACAGTATTGACCCCGTGGTTATCAATAAAGGTAATGACAAACATCTGGCCCCACCTTTAATGGAATCGACAGAGTCTTCCTGGCAGCAGCCACACATAGATTACCTGGATCTTTTCAGTGGGAACCCACTCTTAGTATGCAAATGAGCAGGGAGAAAAGCAATCACCATCCAAAGCAAAGCAAGGCTGCTATTGAACTATGAGCTGAAAATCTCCATAAACACCACAGAGGGGTGGAAAAAAAAAAGAAGAAAAAAACAAACTTAAAATGTCTGCTGACAGTGGGCCTGTTTAGACAGACTTAGATTTATCCCGCCAAGGAGCCGTGACACAGTGTATCTGTGTCAATCGAGGAATGAGCGAGGAGATCAAATCAATGGTCGCTCCACTGAGGTCCAGAGGTGCTGAGCTGGACTTCTGGCTGCAAAGGAGACATTCTGTCCTGTGTGAGTCCTGTCAGGCCTGGATCTACTCAGGTTACAATAATAACAACAACAACAACAACAACAACAATAATATTATACGGTCTTCCATTACAATATACTTTAAGCTTACATAACTATATCCTATATTCATTTGTGTAGCAGAGCAAAACTGTCCTAAATCAAATTAATGATTAGACTAGTTTTTTGTGGGTATATAAATAAGAAGTGGGGAATACACAGAAATGTATCATACTGAAGGAAAACACACTATAGGTAGATACCCTGCAGCCCACTTAGTGTTTTACTGCAAATGACATTCAAAAAGCAGCACGCTCAACTAATAGTAAATGACAGAATGCAGTTCTATTGACAGTATTGAATTCCTAAAGGTACTGCGACAGCAAGCAATTATAGCTCTCCACCACATACAATTTGGAATAACATCATTTTTGCTCTAATGGAAATGTTAGAAGTGACATTTTCTTTCACAAAAAGAATGACAAGGAAATGATGCTGGGGTTGGGGTGGTGGTGGTGGTGGGGGGTTCCACATAAGGAAAGCAATGTTATGTGTGTGATGTTGGATTTGCGCAAAATGGTGAAGTACACGGAGTTTAGACAAGTAAATATTTAATTACGTAAAAAGAATTAAGACGGGTTTGACGTCGCGAAACGAAGTGGGAGCACACAAAGCAATAACATCTTCAGTTGTAACTTTCCTGATGTTATGAGACAAGAGCTAGTGAAATTTTATCAGCACATCATAAAATTCAGCCATGCGTCTCCAGGTTTCCATGATTTCTTTTGGGTTTTCACCTCATTTAGTAGATGAGGTGAATCCCAGTGGGTCAGTGACTCATAAAGAAGTGCTAGCACCACGACAAGCAGGCAGAAAACAGATTCACTAGAACAATTTCATTATAAGGCTAAGGGCTTCTGGGTCTGCCATCACCTCACTCAAATCTGAAGCTGCACACCAAAAAAGGACACATGCAGGTTTATAAGCCCCCCCCCCCCCAAACAGTTAATCCACCACAGAAGCACACTCGACCTGACAGCTGAAATTTGGTTAAAGTATAAAATGAAGATGACATTTTACAGTGTTTGCAAACTGCTTTCAATATTGGTACCATATTGGATTGCAAAATGTTAGTGTTCCAAAGTTTCTCCATTTTGGAGAGATTTGTTGGATTATATGGACCAACTATTGAAATGCAATTTGCCCAGGTCACCAAGACTGTCTTGCTTGGGGACAGGGGTGTCCTATCACAGCTGAATAAGTATGTAATGGGAGTTTTGATGGTAGGTTTGGAGTTTTGATGGTAGGTTTAGTGTTTTGTGCCAGATGGATTCTTAAGTTTTGGAAAGAATCTTAAACTCAGACACTGACAATGTGGACCGGGATGCTTGGAAGATGTTTGGAAGGCTTAATTGTGTAAATAAGAATATTAAGGAGCAATGGGACCTCATATCTAAAGAAAGTGATAGTGACTTGATATGAACCAGACAGAGTGTACTGGACATTTGGCAAGTAACTATTATCCAATAACTTACTATACAAATTGCATTATACACCTCACTCTGTCTTTGAACTGCTTTGTTCCATTTTGCCGTTTCATCTATAATTCATTTCAAATTTCAATTTTTAAAAAAAGTAAAACATTTTGTAAAGCTACTGATGGATAGTGGTAACACTTCTACACCCAAAAAAAAAAAGAAAAAAGAAAAAAAGTCACCGATGTATTTCCTTTTACTAGTGAAGCCAAATTTTTTAGCTGACTAAACGTATAGTAACAAACACGAACTCTTGTGACTCCCCCCGCCTCATATTTACGGTAAGGTGAGGCAGCGCTGAAACCTTCCAGTTTCCTCCCAATCCTGTTACCGACAGGATTTGTTCTGCTGTCCCTATAAAAGATTAGTCCTCGAGGAGAAAGAATTGACTTGATTAGCTAGACAGCAATTTAATGGGATTGTCAGAGGGCCTACTATAAATCAGCTTTTGTGATTAAATGGGATCTCCAGTAAAAGTTAGACGTCTCCAAATCAATAACTATTGAATGTTTTCCCTTTGTTCCAGGCAAAGATAAAATAAAAGAACAGGATTGGAAAATAAAAATAAAAACAAAATTTCCTGTGGTCTAATGACCCCACAGCCAGTGGTGGGAAGCAGCTTACATGTTCAGTGGGAAGTGGAGAAAAAGGGCAAGGAGCCATTCAGCCTGGAGAGAGAAAAAGAGAGGGATAGAGTGATTTGTATTTGGAGTAAAGAACAAAGCATCAGGGAATTGTTTGGGCATTAAGTAAAAGCAAATGGACTTAAGCAGAAGCGGATGTATAGCCATAATTGGACCGATGCTGTAAAAGCTTTGGGGATCTCTGTAATAGCTAAACACAGACAGCGCTGTACTACCTTCCCTGTCTGTCTCTGTCCATGAGCGCACAGGGATATGAGCGTATCCACGGAGATACACTCCATGTGCATCTCTCTGGTTGTGATTGAGCACAGGAAGAGCTGGGCTTTGTCTATTAGTGAAAAGCAAAATGGTGTGGAGGCACAAAGTCTCCAGCCAGCTCGTGACCCCACGCAAGGATGGAGAGTTGTCCCAGTCAATTAAACAGCACAGCTCCGACTCCTCACTACATTCCCAATAAACAGAATTAAGCACAGGCGATTCCAGTTTTAAAGTGAGGCACAGCTGAACAGGCAGGCAATTTAGGTCAATTAGCATTGTACCTATATTTTCCAAAGTGATGGAGGAGGAGAAAAAAACAAACAAACAAACAAAAAAAAAAAAAACCACAATCGTAGCTCATCAGTTCATGAATTACAATGAATCGAATACTATTATGCATCAACTAAAATCTGAGTTCCAGCTTCATTAATCCAGTGACTTCTTACTTCCACCTTATTTTTAAATTAAAGAAGTCAAAAATAAATTAAAATTAAAAGAATAAAAAAAAAAAAAAAATCGGCAGAGAAACATGTAGTAGTTGGCTTAGCCTTCTGGACTTAGTGATTTAAGTTCATAAATTAAATCACAACATTCTTATCCCTTCAACTTTTGAAGCTTTAATTTTCTGATAAAATCTTATAATGGTTCAAATCTTTTCTAATTAGAAATGCTGTGCCTTCATTAATAATGAAAAACCAGCTTTTCTAACTTCTAAAGCTGGTGTTCCACAGGGATCTGCCTTAGCCCACTCCTTTTTAGTTTATATATAAATGAATAAATGCCACAGTGATGCTCTTGAGCAGATTTTCATATGCATGCTGATTACACCTTGATGTATGCATAAGATGGGGGGGGGGAATAAAAAAAAAAATCTTTCTCCGCTTCCTCCCAATTCCCAATCATTTACAGTGTGTGGCAGCATGGCTTGAAAATTCTTCTCTTACACCAAACATCAGGTAAAAGAAAGTGCCAGTTTGCATTACAATTCTGGATTATCCTCATAGGACCTGGCGTCCACATATGTGGACATCACATTTTGGATTGTCTAGACCAAAATACTAGATTTTGCTCTACAAGGGCCTGATATCCACTTACGAGGACATTATACTGTCACTGTTCTATCGAAATTTTAAAAAAAAAATGTCCTCATATGTGGATCTCATTTTTGTCAAAAACAAAAATCAGGAAAAAAATAAATATCAGGTAATTCTTTGTTTTTACATTCATCAGGTCCCAATCAGCCCAAATAGCAAAGAGAAATTAAAAATGCATGCTATGAAAGAGTTCGGGTCCTAGGAGGTTAAAAAGAAAACCATAATCAGAATACTTTGATAATCCCCAAACAAATTATGTAGAGCTACATCACTGCAATGTGCTTAAACTAAACATGTGATTTTATCATATTCACTAAGCTAAAGTTACCGTATAATGTTTACATAATCAGGTGCTCAGTGACCTCATGGTTCCTCTTAGAATTGGAGGCTTAGTAACGTGTTTATCATGAAATTGGAAATTGTGAGGTGCCTCTATGGAAATGTTCATTTGGGCAAATGGCAGTTTGTTATTTTATTGACTATAGGTTGCCTTTTCTGGCTAAATAGATATGGGATCTGAATTTTGTACGAGGCACCAAGGGGTTAAAAGATTTATTGACGTTCCAAGGTATTCTGTATAGGTATAAGTGCATCATATGCTCAAGCAACAAAAACATCAACATAGCAAAACACTGATTACTGTACTCCTAAAGTAACATTTAAACACTGGTTTAACAAGCAGGTCTGGTAAGCAGCTGTATGTCTATGTCCCTGCTTTGTATCTCAGCTGCTGTATGCAGCGCTAAGCTCTAACTCACCCCTCCACTTCACACATCACATCAGATCTGAGGTTTAGGAGAGCGTTCCAGGTCCTACCAGCCTGCTCTACATTCCTGCTGCTTTGATACTGAGGTGTGGGGGGGTGGTCTCCCCCATGTCTGTCCATCATCATCGGCTCCCCTCTCCTCCACCTAAAAACCTTCTCTCTAATCCCCCCAACACACACACACACACACACCTCTCTGCCCATCCTCCCCCAGCTCAGAAGAATTCTCCCACTCTCTGGACAATGTTTCATTTCTTTACAGGCCACATCTTTGATAGCTTAATGGCCCCACCAAAGAGAAAAGAACATGCACAGGGGAGGTACAGGGAGTCTAGCCCAGATTCAACACCGTTTTGTTGGCCTTCTAGCCACAATGAAACAATATGGGATAGCAAATTCCGCTCGCGGAGGGATGAAAGGAGTACGTTGACACCATTTCCATATGAGCTTGTATTATACAGCACGCTTAAATCGATGCAGCTTTCACAGGCTGCAGCTCAGAACACAAGGGCAGTGTACATAAAGAGGATAGCCTTGAGCATTGTCCAGCAGTGAGTGAAAACATTTTACACAATCAAGCCATGTGTATGAGACCGGACTGAATTCCATCTCCCTATTCACAGCCGATTTTCAATGAGCCATGGCAGCTCTGCTCTTTGTCAGCAGCATTTCATTTTGACATCATCACAAGTGTGCAAGCTGTCTATGTAGCCCTCTGCACTCTGAAGGTCTGTTCATTTTCTAAGATGAAGGCGCAGCAAACAGAGAGCGGCAATACACGAACTGATCTCTCTTTACTTGGAGAAGAATTAAACTCTTTTTAGCAAGACATTTCAAAATGTCTAGATCTAAAGCTGTGTTTGAAAAGATCAAAATATATTGATTTTTTTTCCTTCTTCTAGTGCTCATGGAACAACTCAAGAATTTTAAAGTAAGACATCTCAGACATATCACTCTTTACCTTAAGCGATTTAACCATTTTTGAGACAGAGTGCTCAGACACACTGTTCTGAAATTACAATAACTAATAATCTACATCATTACCCAGGAAGCAGCACGGCAGAGGAGCAAAGCTATCATTTTCCTTGGCAATATCCTGCCATCCTTTAAAATAGATTGTTTGCTTCTGGACTAACTAGTAGGAGTTGTACCACCTCCGTGTCGAGGGCGTCTTGCTGGATGTACATCCACTGAATAATTCTGAATTGGCATATTCCGGGTGGATCTGCCACTACCCTTGACCAAATACACAAAGGCTTGAAATGCAAATGGAATTCAAAAGGACCGGTGTAATGAGGTATTCAGTCCAGCAGGAAGACTGGATCACATTCCTGGTTGAAAGCTTGTGAACTCCAAGGATAAAACCAGCTAGTCAAAGAGCAGGAGCACTGCTGATTATCGTCTGTCTGAAGTCCTTGAACTCCTGACGATAGCTCCACCTTAAAATTCTACATATTATCGTAACTGGCATCAGTTAACAAAAACTGAAGTTCACCTGGGGGGGGGGGGGGGGGGGGGGGGGGGGGGGGGGGGTGTTCGTGTCCGACTGCTGACCTTCAGGTCCGTGATGCTTCTTTTACAACCAACAGACCCCATCACTCTGCCTCTGTCTGTATTAATTTTATGACAGCCGTAGTTATTATTGGAGACCAGGCCACTGGCAGCAGCAGGCTGAATTTATACAACAAGGTGAAGGCTGACCCTGAACCAGCCCACACTATTGGCTCAACCACGCAGGAGAAAAAAAACCGAGAACTGGTAGACAGGCGGGATTATGGCAGAACGCGGTGAGAGGGTGGGTTAATCTCAGGTGTTTTGAGAAGGTTTTAATACAGATGGTCAGTGAGGATGTGATATGAGATAATTGCTTCTGGGGTTGTCACAGATGGTGCTGGTTGATCGGTTAACTATGGCCGGGCCAGAGCTCAGTCAAGGACATTTTTACTGCTCTGATTTTCTTATCTCACCTTCACAATGTCAGTCAGTACTAGTGCTGCAGAGGGGTGACTTTGTGTCGTTCATTGTGTTCTGCATTTTATTTCCTTTGTTTAGCAGTTAAAGGATATTTGCAGCTCATATTAAATCTCTCTAATAAAACTGAACGCATTAAAAATAAAATCCTTATGTATAACTTATTGTTCCGTTATTGCCACAATAGGGCATTTTTTTCCTGATGAAATCACAATGTGCAAAAAGACAAACCAACAGCAGACATGCATGCATGCACTGTAACAAAGAAATAAAGCGAGAGTGACAGTGAGCAGCAGGAGAATGATAGAAATCTGTGCTCGACTCTCATCAGAGATATTTCAAGAGGCCACCCTGTCAGAACACGCCCCAGATGAGGTCTCACAAGGTGGAGAGTGAGCTGTCATAACAGGACGCCTGGAGGGCCGTTCGATCAGCTAAACAGCACTGAGAGGTGTTAGACACACACAGGTCCTACCAGCATGTGAGTGGTCCTGGTTATAGCCAGAGAGCACAGTGATGCAGACAGAAAAGAGGCCTTTATCTCGCTCTCTGACTTATCCCCTCTTCTCTTGTTTTTCTCTTTCCTCTGAGAGAGGATGGAAGTAAGGGAGCGCTGCTGACAGCTTCACTTAAATATTTATGCTGACAGGGAAAAGACAAGAATGTTATCTCCAACTACTGACTCAGCCATTCACATGAAATATTTGCTTTCTAAAACCCTTCCTCCTCCTTTAAGAGATAGTTAAAAAAGGTATGCACAGAGACTGAAAACCCACATCAGATGTTCCCAAATATATGAAGTTGTTGTCAAAAGGTTTGGCAAATATTAATGCAATCTAAAATGACTGCAAATGTGTCAAGTCAGGAATTGTGACAATAATAAAATTTCACCCCCTAGGCTTTCGCTCCAACTACGTGAAATGACCTGCACCACCTTCACCCTATTCCCCGCTCAGACTGCCCTGATATTCACTCTCAGAGTTAATTTCGCTGTCCGGTTGAAACAACTCAAGGTCTGGCGTTACAAAAACGTGCTGGACCCAGGGGACATGTGCGAGAAAGAGGCAGCACTGTACACAGATGCCAGATCTCATGTGATGCATATCCTATTAAAGGAGGGTGGACAGCTTCTCCAATCAACAAGATCACCTTTTCAAACAGGCCTTTGTTCCCTCGACCCATGGGCAGCTGGCAGCAATTATCTGCCAGGACAGGACACAGCAGTCCAGCTAGCCAGTGACTCCATTATGGTGCAGGGCCGAGTGAAACAAGTGACTGCAAGCCCGGGAAGTTATAAACAACAGAAGTGAGTACACCCCTGTGCAACATCACATGCTTGCCTAATCTCTCCCAATAATTGCATTAAAACCACAATTAAGTAAGAAAAAATGTAATATTTGAAAAATTTAAGGACATTTGTGACTTCTAACCAACCGAACTGCGTGAACATGCTCATAAAATAATGTGATCATCATGATTTTCCCAGTTTTTGATCATCTGCAACTCTGCAACTGACTGTACGTGGGAAATGACTGCTAAAGGAGTCGAGAAACCTGATTGTGACAGTCGACAAAAGAAAAAGGATATCTGAAGATCAATGACCAGCAGTAACAAGGATGCACAGTACAATAGTTTTACAGAATGCTGTCAGACCACCAATCAGTGCTGCAGTAGCCTTTCTTCCTGAAACAATGCACAGTGAACAATCTAGCCTTGAAAAACAGAGACAAGTTCTTCAGACTTAGATGTCCGCTGATAACCCCTTTGCTGAGTTTCAATGACAGTTAGGATATTGCCTAACACCGAACTCCACAGTCACCATCCAGGGGGAAAAGAAAAAACCTCACACAAAGATAAGATCACACAAAAGGTGTTTAAGAGAAAGATTTAAAGATGGGATAATAGGTTCCTGTGAACAAACCAAAATATTGACTAAAAACTTGGCTTCCAGGGTCTTGCAGCTTTATTTGAGAGCATTACTTCAGCAACTTAACAATAAACAGGAAACATGGGCAAAAATCAGCTACTTCCTGTCTAAGAATGTTACTTGGCTGGAATCCAAAACAAAACCTTTAGCGTAAAAGAAAACCAAAGCAACTGGGGCACATCCAGTCTGGAATCAAAAAGGTGGGAAAGAAGGAGTTCAAAAAAAGTTAAAGAATTAAATCCTAGTGAAAGGGGAACTAAGTTTTGTTCCAACAACTTCCTACCTTAAAGTCTCTGTCAGAACTGCCTTAACTCTTTGCGGCACAGACTTAACAAGGTGCTCTTAACAGATCCTGGTCCACATTCATGCACATCCATGATACAGCTCCCATTCCACCACATCCCAAAGACGCTCTGCTAGATTGAGAGCTGGTGATTGTGGAGGCCATTTAAGTACATCAAGTACCACTGGCTGCTGCCACCAGGCAATGGGTACACTGGTCATAAAAGGATGGAGAGGGTCAGCAACAATGCCAAGAAATTACTCTATATTCCAAATGTTACAGCAGAAATTGAGGTCCATCAGATTGCTGCTGTAGCCCATCTGCTTCAAGGTTCAGCATGTTGTGCATTCAGAGATGCTCTTCTGCTTACTTAGATGTAACAAATCCCTAATTTTCTTACTTTAACCTTCCCATCAGCTCAAAGCATTTTTCCCCAGAGAGCTGGTGCTCACTAGACATTTTCTCTTTTGGGGGCCTCTCTCTATAAACCCTAGAGAAGGTTGTGTGAGAAAAATCCCAGTAGATCAGCAGTTTCTGAAACACTCAGACCAGCCTGTCTGGCACCAACAACCAAGGAGCTACTCAGTGCATTTGGGAATGTAGACATGATTTTATATTTGTCAAGTTGGCACAACAGAAGTGATGAGCCCAGATTACTCAGACTGCCAAGTTTCCCCTTGAAAAGTCTTGTTGCTGACAGCAATAATAAATTGCAATCTGACCAATCAATTATAGACCAGCAAGAACCCTTTAAGTCCTTAAGAATGAGAGGCTTGGGGAAAAAAAAATCAATTTGCAATTTACATCAGGCTGATGAGTGTTGAAAACACTGAGAAACAGACAGCTTTGAGTATAATTACATTGAAGCCAGTGCAGAGCTGTGGCCCTAACATCATCATGGGTTTAATAATCAATCAGATATCACACAGGAAAGTGATTTGCGTCACATCAACGGGCAGTAAGTGTGTGATGACAGCCTCTTGGCGTCCTGGCTACCTGGATGTAACACAATGAAGTTAGTTAGCAGGGGACACCAGTGAGGTTACAGCACAGAGCCGGTACAGTGCCTGCAGTGCCAGAGGCTACTGCCATCTTTCATTGAAGACAATAGGCTCACATTTGGTGCTAAGTGAGTGCTGGACTTTGAGGCTTTCATTTCATTCCTATTTGTAGACCATCATTTCCATCCTCTGCCAATTTCCCACTTGCTTTCAAAGAGGGTTTTGACACACTCATGCAGAGCGCATAGCGCACTGCCAGGGACAGAGCTAAAAAGTCATAATGACATACAGAAGCAGAGGGAGGTAAATGAATAGTCGCGGTTTCAAATAAGTTTTGTTTTCTAGCGGAGACAGAAAGAAGGGGCCGAAAAAGGAGCAGCTTCGAGGGGTTAAATGTTGGCAAAAAGCGGGGAGGGGACAAAAGGCCCATTGTAAGGGACAGAAGTGTCCCCGGAAAGGAGGGGAGAGAAATGAAAGACAGCACTGGCTGGTCCCCCGGACCTATTGTAAGCAAAGGGGAGTGCAGCCACGCATGACAGATGTCCCTGGCCATTGTTACCCCAGCAGCCTCCTCTCAGCCTCCTGCTCCGGCTCTGGAATTCCATGAGATGGCCTCCGCCTGTGAGAGTTGTTCAACACATCTCGTCTCTCGTTGCACGTTCCCCACTGCTGTGCCGAGGCAGCGGGTGCATGTGGCGACTCTCGAGGTGGGGATGGGGCTGCGCTCAACAGGGTTTCGTAATGGGGTGCCAGACATTATACTTGCGACTCACCACTGTTCCTGTGGGCCTTTAACATGTGGTACTGCACACAGATGTTTTTTTTGTTGTACAAGTATAAACATATACTTATTACTAGAGACAAACAAGCTTCACGCATGCAAAAAAGGGAAGAATACCAGTATAACATATCAAGAACATGACCTAAAATGTTACATTACCACCTTAGAAATCAACAAATACACAGGCACACATTTCATTTCAGGCTCAGAGCTTTGAAGCAAACGCAATTACCAAACTAAGTGTTAAGTGAAGCGCAGGTGAAAGCTTTTAGCAAGAGAAAGAGTCGAGGTAAGCCGTTTTTAGAAAACAGTGACGTTTTGCATTCCCCATTCATCAGCCCACCATGTGGCAGACCTACAGAGGCGGCTTGTCGGGCTGTCAGTCAGGGCAGCAGTGCGCCAGCGGGAAGTGAGCGCAACAATGGTCGCGTCTGGTTAATGGGTGAGAGAAATAGCAGACAATCCTTCATTTCTATGTCTTACTACCACACTGTCTGTTCTCTGTCCCATTCTTCGCTTAGTCTCAACCACATTCTGCCAACACTCGTTCACTCAGACTCCAATCAGTTACCCCACCCCCACCCGCCTGTTAACTTTCAATTCAAACACACACACGCGCATTCCAATGCATAAGCATGAGAGAGAGAGAGAGAGAGAGAGAGAGAGAGAGAGAGAGAGAGAGAGAGAGAGAGAGAGAGAGAGAGAGAGAGAAGATCTCTGAACAAAGTGGAAAATCTTTTTGAAAGCAATGAATGTTTACCAGGTGGATCAATGGAAAGCTGTTAAATCATTTAGTGAATTCTAACAGTGCTGAGACGTAGCTGCTGCTGTAACACCCGGGAACTCTTTGGCACATCGTCTTAAACTCTGCTGCGCTGACCTCAAAGAAATCACTGCATCAGCACAACACAGTCAACTTTCCTACCAGGCTACCAGACACCCTCTCTACCTTTAAGAGTTTAAGAGAATGGATCAAATAATCTGAATCCTGCCTTAGTTACTCATAGGCTGCTGGGGGCCTTTCATGATGCCCTGAGTGTTTTTTCTTTACTCAACTCTTTTCACTCTCTATGCGTTTATACACCACTCTACATTTCCACAGTGTTTTTTGTCCTGTCCTCCACCTGCAACCAGTCACAGCACATAGCTCTCCCTCCCTGAACCTGCTGGAGGTTTCTTCCTGTGAAAAGGGAGTTTTTCCCTTCCCACTGTCGCCAAGAACTATACTACAAGTCAGACACACACACACACTCTACCTGTTTTATGTTAAATCTATTTGGGAACACTAAAATTTTATCTATATGTGAACTAAATAGCACGGAGGCATTTATTACTGCTGTGTTATCCTCAAGAAGGTATTTTGCTTGCAACTTTAATCAAACATTTTCTTGTTAATATAAAGTATTCTTATTAATGAAAACACCGCTCTCAGATTCCACACTTTTCTATAACAAACATACCTCCCATTGGCCAGAATCAGCACATCAAAAGGATCCAATCGGACCTTTTGACTTCAAAAGGGGGAGGAGTTGTCACAGGAAGCATGTCAGAATGAGAATGGATTGTGAATTTGTGTTTAATGTTTTATATGCAAGCTAAATATCAGTAAAATCATCTAATGGTTCTTCGCAGCCTCCCTTTCTATCCCCCCCCTAAAAAAAAAAATTAAAAAAAATTTAAAAAAGCTGTTTCCTGTCACTCCTGTTCTCTTTTTCAAGCTCGCTGTTATTTTGGCTCCAGTGTGACTGAACATATTGTACTGTCACATCTGTCAGGTTACTATCATCAGACAAGAAACATGACTAACATACATGCTCCGCAACCCACCACGAACTAAGGATCCATCCACAAAGAGCATTTGTGCTTCCTAACCAGCCTCCTAAACCTGGTGGTCTGACCTTCAGACAACATATGTAAAAAAGGACAACATGTGGCTGAGACTGCCGGAACACCCTGGACTGGGGCCAGTGGACCCCTGTGTAAAATCAAATGAATGCATGTAAACATTTAGCCGCCTCCACACTGCACAGTGATCCCCGCATAGGCTTAGGCGACCCCAGTGAACATCAATCAGATAGAATAAAATAAGAAGAGGAACACAGGGGGAGGAAAAAAAACAACCCCCCCCCCCCCCCCCCCCCAAAAAAAAACAAAAAAAAAAAAACACAGGGGTCAAACGCACTTTTAATAAGCAGACACGGTTGGCATTGTGCAAGCAGATCGGTCCTGTTCTCCTCACCATAGGCAAGCTGGGCACTCTGCCTTCTAAACCACAAGCGGCAATTATGAGGAGCCCTCGATGCACGAGCTTTAGAGATGAGTAGATAATCTACTCCGGTGGATTTGAGATCAATCTGCCATTTCTGCTCTCCAAACCAAATCACAATGGCATATATATGGGCTTATGCACTGATATAATGATTTCAAATGAGAATGAGAGAGATTCACAGAATGACCATAGAACAATTGGCAGGAATATGATATAACAACAAGATGAATTTCTTTTTTTTCCTTTCTTTTTTTTTTTGTTTAGATAGCCCAAAAAGTTCATTACCTATGATATGATTATAGTTCAAAATTGTGCTCTGGCAGCCAATAACCTTTTTCTTAAAGCTTAGTTACAGCACTATCACCCAGGAACATGCATCACGCAAGCGGACAGAATGGATGTTTGGACAGCCGCAGTGGCAAGCATCACCCTGCATTCAGAGATAACAACTATCAGCAGAGGAGGAAATAGAAGAGCTGGTCACGCCTTCACTGCTATGACATGCTACAGTTATGTTGTCATCCTGAGGTTTCTGTCTGTCACCACAAACCCACAGAGCTAATAACAGTTAGCAAACACTAACTCAGAGGATCCCGTCAGGCCGTCAGACTGTCAGCAGGAGCAGCGAGGCTCTGAAAGCACCGTTTCTGCACGGGCGCAAGCGCATGTTATTATACGCAAACATTCCCACGTGTGTGAAAACACACACACACACACACACACACACACACACACACACACACACACACACACACACACACACACACACACACACACACACACAAACACACACAACCTAATGCACATCAACTCATGCGGCTGTCAGTGAACACTTCTCGTTCTGAGAGTGCTGGTCCTTCATTTCATTACCTCTCCCTACTGCCGGACACTTACAATCCCATTACCCTCTACACGTCAGCGCTGGCCGAGCCACAGCTTCTCTACACAGACAAACACCCTCATCCAAAAATCAGAGGCAGCACAGAGCAAGGGCACATGTAGGTCCCATATTCACAGCCACACCGTCAGCGAGGAAAGAAGTGCCAAAGTCTTCGATGCACTCCAATTTTTGTCACCAGATTACGAGAGGATTTTACTCGAGATTAAGGGCTTTCAACATTTCGAAAAGATTACCACTATATTTTGGTGCGATAGGACGTGTGAACAATTTCTTAACTAAATCTCTGGATGCTCTCGTGGCAGGTCAACAGTTTTGAGATTTCCAATTTAAAAAAAAGGAAAGAAAAAAAAACTAAAAACGACTAAACCAACAAATTACACTCCTTTTAAATTCATTGAAAACCTTCTAAATGTAAACATCCAAAGCGCTCTGAAGCAATCCTCTCCCTTCACCCCAGGGAAATTGCACAAGGCTATGAAAGGCAACAAGGCAATCACTTGGTGGCTGAGGTTTAAGACCACAGTTGTCCACAAGCATCCTGCAAAATAGAAAATAGACTTCCTCAGCTGCTCCGCAAGCACATTCACCAAATCTGACGCTACACCACCCCATCTCCCATTACCACTGTGCAGGAAAAGGCTGCAGAGCACTGTTGGCTATTTAAGATTCCCACCCCCCCCCCACATATGAAGAAATTTTTTTCCCCATGTCTATTAGGAGTAAAACAAAAAAGGGGAAAGGGAGGAAGACAGGAAACGGAGACGGCACTTTATATTGATTTTGTGCATAGAAGCAAATACTCCAGCATGGGGAAATTCACAACCAGTGTAAACGGCTGCGTTTTGCAGGCTTCCTTTTGTTTCTCCCTCTCCCCCCCAGCTCTGCCTCATCTACGGACTACGGCCAAGCATCCATGCCCCGAGTGCGCTCGCTGGAGCACAAGGCCCTGCAAGAATGAAGCCTATTCAAACAGCCTGCCTCCAGATGCTCGCCAAAACAGTCCTCCAGGCTACAGCGGGGAGCAGGAGAGGGGAGGGAGAGCAGGAAAGGGAGATAGGAATCCGATAGCCTGTCATTAACAGGCCAAATAAATTGAAGAAAAAAAAAATCTCAGGCAGAATCACTGCTCTCATGTGTGATGTTTATAGGTGTAAGCCTTACTGTTTGGTCTCCTGCAGTGTTTCAAAGACTTGTCATGCCTCGCCAGGGAAGGCGTTTGTTGTTTTAGATAAATAGTCTAATATGAAATGTCCACTGTGACACACACACAGACTTCAAGTGAGATGAAATCTATATAGGAGCACTGTGTGGGAGATTTTCTTCAGCGTAAACCAATCTTATACATACATAACATCCACCTTGAAGTTATCCATATAAATTTCCTTTTTTTCAGATGCATGCAAATGCTAGAATAAAAGAAATGAAATCTCTTTATATACTCCACTGTCAGTCTGCTGGTTACCATTTGACATTAAGATACAGCAGAAACGGCTCAGAAATTAAAAGTAAATATATAGGACGAAGCACAAAGTGACAGCTAAATCAACAGAGAAGTCAGTGGTTGCAGACCTTCCCCTTACCGAGCTTTTACATGACGTGTTGTAAAGAAGTGGCCCCGTGCGACTGAAGCAGCAGATCAATGCAATATTAATGTCTCAATCAGCACCAAGTTATCAAGCAGCAGCTGAGAGAACAGCACTGCGGGCACTGTGAGCATGACCCTCAGCTACACGATTCTCCTAATAATGATAACATATATCGAATATAGACTCAAACATTTATTCCCCCCTGCCTGCCCCATATGTCTCAGTCTCAGTTGTGACACAGGTGCACATTTATTTCTCCAAGAATAAAACACTTTTCTTGTGAATGCTATATCACTAATGCTAACAGAGCTTCTTCAAAAGAACAGCCTGATCAAATATTTGCTTTTCCAATCAGCATCTTTATCTCATTATGTCAGCTCTAAATATCCAATTTACAATGAAGGTTTGCACTACGAAGGACTTTCAACTTATCATCCTGCACAAACATCATTTGTCATTCTAGGGGTCTGGGAGCCACATTGGGTTGGTTTGAAAACCAGAATTGGAAAAAAAAAAAGAAAAAGAAAAAGTGAACCGAGTCGACAGTGTCTCAACATTTTTGTATTAATCAATCTGATATTTAAATATGAAAAACAAGTCAAGCTGTAACTTGGAACTACAAACTGAAACAAAATCTTTGCTCAGAGGTGTTGTGGAGAGCAACATGCCAGTGTAGGAGGCTTTGTTGGATGCTCCGGTCAAGTGTGACACCTAGCGGCCAGGTCCAAGAAATACATCCTAACACTGGCAAATCTTAAAATATGAGACTCAAGTCTTTTCTAGTAAAAATAAAAAGTTAACTAGCTTTATCTCCTGATGTTTTTAGTTGTTAATCAGACAGACACGTGTCCAAGTGTAGGTGTATGACCTTTTGACTAAGCAAGACATTTAAGCATTAGGTTGTTAAAAAAGAAAAAAAAAAAAAAAAAAAAAAAATCACCTTAAGACTAGAATTTTGGAAATCGAGCAAAAGCAAAAGTAGAATCCAACTAATAAGGGAATTTTTAAAAAGCCATTTATATATTAGCCAATAATCATTCAATTGTATTTACATAGAACCAAATCACAAAAGCAGTCACCTCAAGCTTCTTTATATTATAAGAATAATACAGAGAAAATCCCAACAATCAGTTATCAGATGACAATTTATGAGTAAACATTTGGTGACAGTGAGAAGGAAGAACTACGTTTTAACAGGAACAAACTTCCAGCAGAGCCTGGATCCGGGAGGGGCAGCTGCAGCCAGGTGGCGGTTAGGTCAAGGTCTGTGAGATTCAAACTCATCCAAGATTTTTAGTAGCTGCATCTATGGTATCAATGTCAAAGTCCTACGATGCCTCATTCACGAGTTACGGCATTGACCAGATTTTCAGAAAACCTGACCTCTGACCTGGTTGAGGTCAGTGAGATTCATGTGTGTCAGCTATTTTTAGTAGATACTCCTCTGGCATCAATTTAAAGCTCGTACGCTGCTTCGTTTTCGAGTTATCGCATTCACAAACTTAGCTATCCACACCACCCACACCGCTGGTGGGGTGATGAAAATACCATCAGCCTTTTAACGGCTAAGGGGGAATTGCGTGTATGCACACACACAATCTAGCCAACAATTTAACACAGACACTATTTGAGTCCTTACCACTGTCTGCTCAGTTGTGATGCTACTCCGTACATATGGTACAACATACAGTGTCATTTATGTGACAGTCAAGTAGTCAGCTAGTATATAAAGGGTTTAATGAAAGCTAGCCCACCTTTAATATGTTTAAAAGTAAAAGAAAAAAAACAAAACATCCACATTAGTTGCCCAGAACACAGAACCTAGAACACATTTATCCAACAGATTCAGTGCATTTTCAACTTTGTCTGCACTATTTGTCTTTTTATTTGAGGTTTAGGGTGAAAATACTTGCCAGATGCCTCGGTTGAGTGAGGCTCTTGAAGGTCAGAGAGAGGATGTTCTGTACTGTGTTCACTCATCTGTCCAGAAGTCCTTCACTGGGTTATACACTGCAGATCTGAGGGAGTCCAGCTCCTAGCCTAAAACATTTATGAAAAAGAACAGAAACATTTCAATCAGGACCGTTATGTTTCAAAGAAGATCGGCTTTTCCATCTGCAGTCATTCATAGGGGACAGTATGGCTCTGTTCTGGGACTTCCATGTTTTCAAGTGCAAACAGGCAAACCCTGAGGCACGCAGAGAGCAGCAAGGAGACTCAGCACTGACAAAAGATAGGACACTGGTTAAGTCACGGCTTGAGATCTGACAACTGAATGTGAAGTAAGGTCTCATCTGAGCCATCAGCTGACGTGGGCTGGTACTGGGATCAGCTGGTCTGCCAGGACTGGCTAAGCTTGACTCTGTGGCCCACCTATAATAACTGCTCCATCTAGTAAATGTCATCGTTCTAAAGGTAGCTTATATAGATCTTTGCACATCCCACAGGCAGCATCAAGGCTTCTTCTCAACACAGTACAGTTTCTGAGAATTATTCTATTGTGGGCCACACAGATGCGCAATTATTAATGCAGCTACACGCTCCCAGACCTGTAAACTGCACCATGATAACTTACCCAACTTGAGTGCACACTTGCACACAGTCAGAGAAGTGCATTTGTAACGTGCAAGTTTCTTAGATGACTTTAAAGAGAGCAGATTACCACCTGCACCAAAACGAGGCTGCCAGTGCTTTTTAATCTCGATATTCTCGCCATTATTAAATAATTCTGTAAAATAATTAGAAGTTCCTGACAGCTAGAAGAAAACATTCTGAAGACTGACAATGAAGTTACACTGGGTCAGCTTCAAAGCTAGCCAGCTGTAGCACTGCTAGTGTACATAGTTTGCTCTAGTATTATTAGCTTGCTAGCAATCAAGCTACATACTGTGGCTTGATTTGCCACAGGTGCACAGACTGCACCTGTCCATAAGAGCGCATTTACTTGTAAATAAATCTAGTAAATAATCCTGGTTAGATAAAATGTTAACTGGAGCCGAAGTTTGTTTTGCTGTTCTCGGCAATTTGAGTCCAATATCTGCAGTTTTATGTTAATCTCCCATAACAGAGCGCATGTTAGCTCACCTCAGTGTGTGCTGTGGGAAAGAGACGCTAATGTGTGAGAGGTTTTTGTGTGCCTCAGACTTGCTGTTATCCAGTGGCTGCGATTGGGTTAATTGAGGCCTATTTAATTGCAGTCATGGTCCGCGAACTAGTCCTGTGTAATACCAAGTAAATACAGAGCCAAAATTGCCGATATCAATACCGATACCTGTGACCTATAAAAGCAGCTCATGTAGGAGAGCAGTGAGTGAGTTGGCTTTTTTGAAGACCTGAAATGTAATTGTTCCTGTCTCTAAAGCTCTTCAGGACAACTTCTGTTGTTTAAATAGGCTACAAATCGAACAGACATGGCAGTCAACAGGGAAAGGTTCAGACATCTTTTTTCATAGTGCATGTTTGAGGTGTATTTTTTTTTCATTTCCAAACAAATTATTTAACACAATTTTTCGAGCAACATGCAGAACTAATAGAAACAAAGTATCGATCCCATCTTGGTAGTACCAATACCTCTGCTGGTATCGATACTGTGGATGTTTGGATCCATACTCTCACCTCTACTGCAAACACTGCTGTTACATTTTCTGTCTTTCTCTGGTCACGAGGGGAGCAGAAATAGCAACAAATATGACATCACAGTTCTATAAAGATACTTTAAATAAAAAGTAGAATGATTTTAATGTTGCTCATAAAGATACCTTATTTTATAAATAACCCCTTCATAAATCATCTTCACTAAAGTCTATTTACTAATGTAAGTAAAGATATTAGAAATAAAAAACACCCCCCTTTTAACTCCTGGCTGCTGCTGTAGCCCTTCTGGATGTAAGGAGTGGTTATTTGAGTAACAGTTGACTTCCAGTGTTCTGATTCTCCATTGACTTTTAGCCTCAACAAGGCATTTTCACCCAGAGAACTAACGCTCACTGGATATTTTCTCTTTTTCAGACCATCCTCTGTAAACCTCAGAGGTAGTTGTGGAAAATATGAGTAGAGAAGCAACTTCTAACATATTCGGACTTGTAAAAGAAGGTCCAGTTGGTTGCCATAAGTTAGGAAAAGATGTCGTGGAGTTTACATGTTTATGTTTGTTTGTTGTTGTCAGCTTGACCCTTGTCCAAATATGGTCATATCTGGTATATTTATTTAAAATAATCTTGTACCTACAAACAATGATTAGCTTTCTACTCTTCAAAGACAGCACAAAAAAATCCAACCGGATGATTGCAAAACTGCAACTAAACACAGCAAGCTGACTAGAATTCCAAATTTTCAGAAGCGAGCGACACAATTTAGGAATCATGTGGTCGTTGTCAGACACCAGAATTATTTCTTCGCACCTGCTTCTGTCTGTGTTAGTCAGAGTGCGCTCTGACCTTTGACCTTTCTGGAGAATACACACAATTCTAGTTGAGATGAGCCATGATCCACACCACCATAATGACTAACAGGCTCATCAGCTGTAGGAGGTGGCCTGTATGTCACACTAGGACACCTGCTGTCTTTATAAAGTGACAGAGGTAATCAGTACTTGTAGTTTAGTGTATCTTCAAGGTGTGAAGGGGCTTTTTCTGTGGTTTCTTCATCACTACACTTGCAGCAGCCAGGAAAGCACAGCTCTTCACTGGAGAGGTGTTAGGTTTCTCTGAGGTGAGCTGATTCATTCAGACCTAAACTTGAAAAATAAAAATAAATTAAAAAAAAATAAAAATCTGTTCAAATGATTTAGGATAAACAACCTGTTTGTATCTTTGCTTTTGTTTTTGTTGTTTGTTTGTTTTTAACTAGGTGACCTGAGGATGAATCTGCCTGTGCTGTGTTTGCTGCTCCTTTGTATTTTTTCAGATACTCAGCAGGTGGTTTTGGACAAATCTGGGCCATCAAGGTATTTTGTAGTGTCCAGTTTCATGTTTGGATTATTAGCTGCAGTTCTGAAATACGTTTGTCAGTGAAACATTCTTCGTTCTCTTCAACACTTCTTCTCCTAGATGGCTCTTATATCGGATGGAAAAGGGACATCATATGGTCCGAAAGCTCAAAAGGCATTCAGATGGAACATTCACCAGTGATTTCACACACTATCTTGATAAGATTAAGGCTAAAGACTTTGTGGAGTGGCTGACCGACCCCAAACAAGAAGGGTGAGCTGGAAAGTAACATTTGTTTGGACGCTGTTTGGATTTCATGAGGGTTTCGTAGAAGTCACTCGCTTGAATTCGTCTATGTTAGTCAGTTTTTATCCACAGTATACAGTTGAATGTTAATTGCAATTATTTGCTTTTACATATATGTTTCACAGATGTTGTGAAGCTCTGCTCGACATTGCGGCAGAAGTATGAAACCACCGGGATAAAACACGTTCCCATCACTGCGTTACATTATCTAGCACCATTAAAAAAGATGACAATGAGTCTGCATTAAACAACACAATGTTGGTATCCTAAGATAAAGTGGACTTTCTGCATTTTAAATTTTTTTTAACAAAAAATTAGGACATTTAACATTTTATCTCGGCTTTGTTATTTTAAAATATTCAAATTATTTTCTGTGAAATGTAAAGATCATTTACAGCATTACAGTTTTTAAATCTGAATCTGTTTTATTTCTTTATGTATTTATTTCCCATAAGGAAATGGGGAGAAAAAGGATGCGTGATTTGTTTTGTTCTGCTTTCTTAAAAAAAATCTCTGCAGTGTGAATAAACCAAGATGCCAAATGAAAAGGGAAAAAAACTTGAATTTGGGATCTTTCCAAAGCACGATGAATTCACTTATATGCATTTCATGTTGTGTAACACATTTTAGAATTAAATCTTATAAAGGGATGTTTTGTACTGACATTGTAGACAGATCACAGGTACTATAAATGGAATAAATAAGTATTGAATAAATGGAATGAAAAAGGAATGGAGGAAAGGAAGTGTTCCCAAAGTGAGACCTGCAAGCGGATGCTAGTCCTTACATATGTTTAAGGAGCTCTATGAGGACGACAAGGAAAGAATCCACCACTATACTCTTTATTTATCCACTGTTAATATCATGGAGTGATAAGCACAGACAGAAAAACCATTTTCTTATTTTTAATTTCGCAGTTATATCAGACCAAACCTTTCCAGTGATTAAAAAAATCTATCTGTTGTCAAAAATGATTAAATCTATTTGTTAAACTTGTTTAACAATTAAAGAAAACAAACCAGCACTAAAATAACAATTAGCAAGTTGAAGCACGATGCTCTGAACAGACACAATCTTATATCGTCTCCCTAAATTGGAAATCAGTTACGAGAACTTTGAAAACCTTTTATCTGCTCGTATCTGTTTATACACGACAGAGACCACGGGTGGGTGCTGTTGTTCGGCAAATCGAAGGAATCACGTAGTTCATGCACGGGACAGGTTGATTTGGGAATTAAATAAATCAATATAAAAAAAATAAAGGCATTTGTTTTGCTTTTTTCAACACACATTTGCACTGTTGCACAACAAGGTTATGAAATCGGTTGCCTATATAGTCAATATTTCGTTGACAAGGAGGTGCTGGCAGATTTCATGCCGGTGGAGAGAAACAGTAGGCCAAAGCTAGTGGAGGATGGTGGTGCAGGTTTTCATCTATACGTGCCTCTGTATGTTGGGAATAAAACGAGGGAGGGGCTTTTCACGTTTTATGAGACTCACTGGTTTCTTCCTCTCTGGTTTCCGTTCTCCCTCCTCAGGGGAGAACAGGAAACCGGGGGGAGGAGGAGAGAAGGAGGGAGCATCATCCTCTGATCTTAGTCAAGGGTTGAAACGGGATCAGATAGTAGGAACACACCCCCTTTTAACTCCTGGCTATTTGCATTTTTTTACGTTGAACATCAGGGAAGTGAAGGATGAGGCAGAAGGGAATAAAAGCTCAAAAAGCGGACGCCAGTTTCAGTGCAGCTTTAACATGATTACACCAACAATAACACTCATGACTGTGTCGGCTATAAAAAGCCAAACTTGTCTATGGAGCCCAGCCGTGGCACGTTTAAATTTAGCTACTCAGGTTTGCCCACGGAAAAACCACATGCTATGTGGCAACCTAGCCTATTTCAGAAGGCAGGAGGGGAGAGGCAATGAGAAGGAGGGAGAGGGAGTGGGGTGGGTGTGGACCTACACGAAGCTCCACTAAACACTTTTTTTTTAACGGTGGGCTTAGTCGGTTGCGCTTCTTCCGTGCAGCCCCACCCAGAAAGCTTCACATCCCGTGCAGAGGATGCTCGTCCGCCTGGTTCCACCTCCGGCACCAAGGACAGCTCCTCCGCAGAGCGAGCAGCAACGCCCGCTGCGTTCAGGGGGAATTGCTGCTTTTAATGTGCTTAGCGAGTCTAATTTAAGATGAAATGCCTTTATTATAGTGTGTTTTTTTTGTTTCGCGGGGGAGCCAGTGTGACCAGGCTGCTCACGGAGGCATTGGGCCAAATTGGGAGTGCGCTGCTGAGTCAGCCTCGACTGCTGCATTAATTTATCTGCACTGCAGTGCTCCAGCACCTCCCATCTCCCTTTCCTGGCTCCCTCTTCTTCCTCTCTCTCTCTTTCTCTCTCTCACAGTCTGCCCTGGTGTATGTGGTAATGCAGCGTTTAGAAGAGAAAGAGCTGGAGGATTGTCAGCGATAACAAGATTTTGTAAAAATGCATATGCGTACGTAAAAGACCAAAAAACAGGAAAAAAGGGAGGGTGAGTCCGAGGAAGTGCGGGGGAGAAAGAGAGAGAGCGAGGGAGGGGGATGCTTAAAGTGAAGAGTCCACGTGACTTGGAGGAGCTGGGAGCCAGCAAGACGGAATTTTGTAACGTGACAAAAAAAAAGGGAAAAAAGAGCAGAGGGAGGTACTCCACAGAGAACTGGCCATCTTTTCAGTGTGAGGACAACTCAAAGCATCATTTACATAGCCTCCACCTCCACCATACAGTGTTTTCTCTCGTCTGTCTAACTAATGGGAAACACAAACATGATCAATATCCCCCTGGCATACCTCTCTCATACGGTATGCTGTGAGGTTGCGGGGTGGAGACTTTGATATCATACCTCTGGGCGATTTACTTTATAGTGGACCACAAATAAGAGCGTCACCGCACAAATGGACTACATAATGATGGGGCTATAGTCCATCTTCTGCCTGCAAGGGGGTGTTGACACGGGCTCTTAACAAATTCAATAAGTCCATTACGTTTGAAAGGCTGCCTTTCAAGAAGCCAGCTCCATTTCACAGGATGCTCTGCGATTCTCCTCCATCCATACCCAGCACCACAAAAGTAAACTACACAAAATGGTGACCACATGAAGTGCACACAGTGAATGTGAAAGGAAGTCAGACATGGCACTCTAGTCAAAAAGAAATAAACGTCTCATTTAGAAACAACAACAGTACAGGAGGTGTAACTGGAAGGCTGCTTTATTGGTAATAAAAAGGTTCGTGCTCAAATGAAGACAATCTTTCATATATTCTTACCAAGAGTCCAAGTGGTTGTGCAACACACCATCATATTGTACTGTATAACCTCTTTTATCACGGTGTCAAATGATAACAACAGTTTGAAAAGCACTTTTTTTTAATTTTTCAGCAAAAAAAAAGAAGAAAAAAAAACGCCCATAATAAACCATGCTTTAAAAAAAAAGAATGAGTCCTATAATCAAATATTGATACAAAAATAAATTTCAGATGGAAACAGAAATATATAGAAGAAAGAAAACCAAAATATAGAAGGCAAGCTGCTTTTTCACAAGCCAAGTGGGTGACACACATAGCACTAAGAACAGGACTTTTTTTTTTTTTTTTGAGTTAGCTGTTTTTCTGTTAACATCACACACTGTTGAATATTAAGATGAAGTGGGGTGTCTGGATCATCCTCTGGCAGTATTTCTAAGTCGACATCCCTGATTAATGTTGTGCTCACCCCCAAAACCTCCTACCCTCCACAGTTTGGAAATATGTTTTGGTTTCTTTCTCTCTCTCTCTTTTCCATTTTAACATTTTTTTTCAGTGTGGCATTGACATCCAAATTTGCAGAAAAAGCAGAAAAAAGGCACATGCCATAGAGTGGAACACTAGAAAGAAACCATTCAACGAAAATAACGTGAGAATGCGAAGCAAGTACGCGACTCTGTGTGTTGAGCTGCAATGGCACTGATGTGTGGGCATGTGAGGAAAACATTTTTTAAAAAAGTCCCCGTGGTAGGAATTGTCTCAGGGTGCATGAGGCAGTCAGTCACACCAGCTGACGTCCTTCTTGGAAGAGATCACCGGTGATGTTGGTGGGCAGTGAGGAAAAGTCACCTTCGTGTGTCCGTGTCTGTGACTGTGGGTGCGTCCTGTATACTCTGACCATGAGAGATATGACAGTTAAGTGAGAAATGTGCTGGTAACATTATCCGTTTGTCATGTTTAGGCTACATCCAGTAACATCGCACATGAGATATTCCCCAACATAGAAGGGTGCTGGAAACAACCAGTTTTAGACATCCACTGAACGTGTTGCACATAAATTAAATGTGACAAACAGTGTTCTTCTGTTTTATGTATATACATATAGACATATATGTATACATGTATATATCTTTTGTATTATATAATATCTATATTTCATTCAATTTCCGTCAACAAAGTGAAAAGTGTCTCAAAAAATCCAAAAGGTAACAAATGTGACAAAGGGCATAGCTGGAAGCCATTCTATATTGTTGTTATTATTCTCTTTTTTTTCGATTATTAATAGTAACATTTTTAAAATTCCGTATTTACAAAAAAACACAACAAAGCATGCCGATAAAATAAAAGAATATAATACAATATTTATAGTTTCTCTCAAAAAGTTCATTCTTTTTCAGCGATTGTGCCATTTACATCAGAGCCTGCACTGTACATATATATGTTTTTGTGTTCTTCTTATTTTTTGTCTTTTTTCTTTTTGCTCGTTTTTGTTTGTTTTTCTTTTTTCTTTTTTCAAGTGTGAATGCATCATTCTAAAACATTACATCCAAGATGAGCATGGGTAAATCTGATGACGTTACCTACACCTCCTGTGGTTCTCGTTGGGAATGTATTTGGTTTCAGTGTGCAGCAGCCAAACTGATTCAGAGACCTCATATTGTAAACAGACCTCAGTCATCATTGTACAGGGGATTCTGGTACAGGCAGTGTTAAACACACCAAATGGCATTAGTGGTGTGATGATGGATGCCGGATTTAAGTCCGGTCATCCACTTATAAATAGGACCATCACTCCTGTGTAGAAAACAAATGGCAGAACACCTATGGAGGCAGTTGCGTCTTGTCTAGCAACAGACAAAGCCTCAGTTTTTTTGTCTTTGTTTTTTTTTGTTTGTTTGTTTGTTTTTTAATATGAAAAACACCCACAAAGCTTATTATACAACATAACTGCGTCGATGAGAGGCCTGCTGATGTATTTTTTCGGCGAGTGTTAGCCCTCCTAACTCCATACCTGGCTAATTATTTCTGAAGCAGGTGACAGCGTTTTGAAAGGCTGCAAATATGTGAAAAGATGGTGCGAGTCTGGGTCCAACACCACACAGTGTTTTGAGAGGTCCCACAAAAGCACATTGATACACTGACAAACATGGGACTTTCAGCACTCCGACTCAGACCAAAGCACTACTCTGTTCATCTGCATTCATCTTCTCATGGCAGTCAGTCTTTAACTCTGAAGGGAAGATCTCGAACTATTTATTGGTCCACCGTTATCTGGTGATGCTTATCACACAGCAACCTCCCTGAAATACCAAACAGCATCCATTTAACACTACAGTTGAAAACATTAAGCCCTCATCGCTATCCACCTTACTTGTACGCTGGGCGTGGCCTGGTGATAATTCACTGCTAACTCCGTGGTATCGGATGGCCAGTGTCATTCCCACTGATAAAAGCCATTAAAAGGACATCAGAGAAGGACTTCAAGGCTTTTTCCTGAAGCTGGCAACTCAAAATGTTTGAAAAGCACTGCCTAAGAAATCATTCACTGGGAAATTCTGAATCAGTAAAAGTGTTCAATGTTTTTACCCAAACAATTTTAAGTTCTCCCACTAGCCCTATACACTCACACACACAAAATAAAAGAACCAACGGGAAAGAAAAAACAAAAACCACGACCATATTTCTGTCCCCTCTGCAGGAACTACAGCAGTAAAGGGAACACCAACTGATGCACGAGCACTAGTGCCAGATATGGATTCCTTGGCGCAAAACATCACCTCCTCTCGCTGCCCTAATAAGGACCACAGGAAACAAGAAAAGTGACTCCATGGTGAGTAAACAAAGAGATGTATGCCCCAGATTTGGCCCTCTAAATCTGTGCAGCCTCAACATGAGGATATTCTGCTTCATAATACTCGTCCTCTCCACACTCTTTATTGTTGATAAACATCCAAAGCGGCAAAAAAACGCTTCGACTTCGTGTTGTTGGCTGATCCGACTGAGACTTTGCATCTGAGTGCTTACATCTTTCATTCACATTAAAAACAAAAATAATTAGGAGCTGAACTTAGAAGATCTGTCAGTTCAGAAAGGAAAACTAGTGAAGGGTGACAGGGATCATAGGAATATCATTCCCCCAATATTCTTTGTTTTCCATCTAAAGTTCTTGTAATTTCCCACGTGGACAGCCTCTAACTTGTAGTCAAGCCACTGCAGTGGTCTGAGAATTAGTGTCTTGTGGACTATGATTACTCATGCATGATTCCTGGTCAAAACATGCCTTCATGCAAGTCATTTCTATGCATTGAACGAGCACAATAATTATTATTTATCTGGAACTCGGTCTGAGCAAGTCTCCTTCAGCCCAAGTCAAAACGATGACTAATGACCCCTACCCAGTGAGTGTGAAAGCCCATGTAGAAAATGTCTTTTTCAATGTCAGTATAACAAAGAGAAGATGGAAAGACCAGTGACATGGGCTAAATGTTATCTTTTTTTTTTCTTTTTTCTTTCCTTTTTTTTTTTGCTGCTCAAATAATGTAAAGATGCAAGTATACTCGGCACAAACAAACAAAAATCTTTGTCTACGGTTCTGGGTTTCCCCCTCCCTCACTAGTGTTTCTTTCAAAGCTAAACTTGCTTGGTTGATCATTGTTTTCTCCTCGATAAAGATGGTAAACTCAGCATTTAAGACCCTCCTTTAGACTGCTAATACAGTTCTCTTGGGATCGGCATGATCCAGTCCCGCAGCAAAGCTCCGGGGTTCCACACTCGGTGGTGGCAGGTATTTCGCAATTGTCCAATCATCTGGCAGAGATTTCTGTACCTTGGCAGTTGGTCCCCAAAGAAATAGTGTGCCAATGGCCAGCACACTGTGAGTTACTGTTTTTCAGCATTGTTTTTTTTAATTCCTCATTTCTATGAGCTTGGTCTCAACGCAGAAAAAGTTCAGCAGTAAACTGATTGTGTTTGGTTCAGCTGTCTTTGACGACATAGGAAACCACATTGCCTTAGCAGTATTTGAATATGTAAACATTTTTTTTTTTTTTTTGTTATATTTCTCTTGCTTGCAAATGATCATCACTTTTTTGACATTTGTTGGGTTCGGGCTCAGAGTCTCATCTGGCTGTGTTTATTGGGTTTTAAGAGTCACTGAATCCTAACACTTGGATTCCCACTCATCTTTTTGGTTTTTGTCCTTCTCTTTCCTGGCCCACTCCTCCTTGTTATCATCCTGTTTCTCCTTTTCGGGTTTGGTCACGCTGTCATAAGACGGCAGAGAGGCTGTGGATGGTGTGCTCTCCTTCTTCTCCTGGTTGGTCCCGCCGTTCTCCAGCTTATTGTTAGCAAAAACGCGCTTGAAGATGATCCCGCGCCTGATGAGGTGAGCGCGGTAGGCATTCTGGATAGTTCTGGCAGAGACATCCTCCTGTTTGCGGCGGAGGGTGGTGGTGATGGGTTCATACGACACTTTGGAGGGGTTGGCTGCCACGAAACGCTCCTCCATCTGCTGCCTCAGCATGTCCAACTCACCACTGTCACCCAGCACACGCTTTGTGAAGGCAAACAAGATGTCCAGGCAGTGTATGCGATCGCCGCTCACCATGGGCATGTCCATGGCAATTAGTTCTATAGTGTTGGGCTTTGGCACACGAAGTGGGTGCTCCAAAGCATCAGCAAAGTCAGGTAGCTTGGCAAAAGAAATGAACTGAGAGGCAGTGGGATCGAACTTCTCCCAGATCTCATAGAAGGTCTCAAAGTCGTCCTCGCTGAGGGGATCGGCACTTTCCTCTGTAGCCACGCTGAAGTTCTCCAGGATGATGGCGATGTACATGTTAACCACAATCAGGAAAGATATGATGATATACATGACAAAAAAGAAGATTCCCACTGACGGGTTACCACAGTCACCTTTCACTGAAGTCCCAGGGTTCTCCAAGTTGGGATCACAGTCTGGCGGGTAGTTGAGGATCGGCAGTAGCAAGCCATCCCAGCCAGCCGATGTGGTGATCATGAACAGGATGATCATGCTGTTGCCAAAGGTCTCAAAGTTGTACAAGTCATCAATCCCCGCTCCATGTTTTACGTAGCCAAAGTTAGACATGCCAAATATGGAGAAGATGAACATGACGAGGAAGAGCAGTAGGCCAATATTGAAAAGAGCTGGCAGTGACATCATCAAAGCAAAGAGTAAAGTCCGGATGCCCTTTGCTCCTTTGATCAGACGAAGAATACGGCCAATACGAGCCAACCTGATTACCCTAAACAAGGTCGGTGACACAAAGTACTTCTCAATAAGGTCAGCCAGGAACATACCTGAGAAAAAGGAAAAGGGGAAAAAAGGAAGGGGGGAAAAAGAAGAAAGGAAGAGAGTATAATCAGTATTTAGCTTCTTGAGGTGACATTTCTAAATCATGTGCTCTCTGCTTCATCTTTCTAGTCTCTCACTCACCAACAATGGATAGGATGACCACCACAACGTCAAAGATATTCCAGCCGTTGGTGAAGTAATAGTGGCGGAGCGCAAAAAGCTTCAGCAAGAACTCCGTGGTAAAGATTACAATAAAGATGAAGTTGACCCAGTAGAGGACGATCTCGGTTTCATCTGACTGATCGTCCGTTTCCACCATCATGGTGACCATGTTGAGGCAGATTAGTATCATAATGGAGATGTCAAAGACTTGCTGTGTCACAAAGTCAAACACCATCCCCTGGATTTTATTCTAAATGGTCAGAGGACAAAGGAGATAGACATATAATGAGGTTTTAGCCAAACACGTTATATGCTGAATAAGCTAACACATTTGTCTAATGAAAAAAATACTACCTGTGGTCGAGGAATAGGTTTCTGTGGCTTTTTGGATCCCAGTTTTTTCATGGCGTTGTAGTACTTCTTCTGTTCCTCTGTCATGAAGATGTCCTGACCTCCAAAGTAAAGGGACAAAGACAGATTTGGTTATAATCATATCCCAACAAAATGGAAACTCACTGTACAAAACAGGAAATTAAAATGTTCTTATCTTTTTCTTTTGCTGGTTGAAGTTGTCAATGATCACACCAATGAAGAGGTTCAGGGTAAAGAAGGAGCCAAATATGATGAAGACAACAAAGTAGATGTACATGTAGATATTGACTTCATAGTCAGGCTGGTCCTCCACCTTGGAGAAAGGAAAACATGTGTGAAAGCAGTTTTGTATTTTATTAACACAACATGTAAAGGAACAGTTTAAGACCATCTTGCCAAGAGTTAAAGGAAGAGTTACAATTTAATTCTCCAAATTCACTATCAAGACTGGAAACAAGAAATAGATCGGGTGGCTCTGCCCAAAGGTAATGAAATCTGCCTCTCAGCACTTCTAAATACTAATAATAAACAGTAATTTATTTTATGTAAGAAACATAAAAACCGAAATCATCATTTCATGGAATTGGGCTATTTCCCCTAAAAAGTTATCAATTTTTTGCCACTTTATCACAATTCAGCAGAAGGTTTTTAGCCAAAATGTTTCTTGGTCATCACCAAAATTTACCCTGGCTGTCTAAAGCCAGATCTAACCAAGAATTAATCAGGTCTTAATGCTAATCTATGTGATTTGGGTTACCATTTCTAACTCTTAGTAACAAATTAAATAAACAAAATGTTAAACTACTTTTTTTAAGAGCAATTGCACACTTGTACAAAGTAATGTATCCCACATTAGAGTCATACAGATATATAGATATACCTCTCTTGAATCCACAGCTGCATACATAATGTCCATCCACCCTTTGAATGTGGCCTTTTAAAAAGAGAGACATGGTTAAATATTTTTGTATAAACTAAGAAAATAATAAAAACAAAATTATAATTTGCAATTATGGCAAACCGAAACTGAAGTACATCCTGTGGTACAGCTTGTGCACAGAAAGAAGCGAGTGAACAAAGAAAAAAGGTATATGAAGAGACGAGCCAATATACACCATGAATATGAACAATAGGCATCATAGTACTGTGAAAAGCAAAAAACAAATGGATTGTGAAGTAACAACAGATCTTTAAGTGTAGAACACGAAGAAACACAAAAAATGAAAGTAAATGAGAAAGGGAAAAAAAGGCGGAAGAAAAAAGAAATGGATTCTGTGAGCGACTAGGTGTGATGCTCTCACCACTTGCAGCAGTGCGAGATAGCCGGCGCCCACATTGTCAAAGTTGATTTTGACATTCTTCCACCTGACCTCAGAATTGTTTTGGTTAATGAGTTCGAAGCACTGGGTCTTGTTGTCGACCACGCTGGTGGGAAAATATTCCTCGGATGTCTCATTGAAACAGTAGTAGTACTTGCCCGCAAAGAGATTGACCCCCATGATACTGAAAATCAGCCAAAAGATGAGGCAAACCAGCAACACATTCATAATGGAAGGGATGGCACCCACCAAGGCGTTGACTACCACCTAGACCAGACCAGGGGAGACAGGACATGACAATGTCAGAACCGTAATAACGAACACACATCAGTCCACCCCTGTGACACTACATATTGTTATGGCATTACAGGTAAAATTCAACCATTTGATACAGGTGTGTTAAGAGGAGCTGTGAAATTCCGCTATGGCTTCATGTAGATGAAAACACAGCACTGTGAGGTGCATACTGAAGTGTGGGCAATTACTAAGAAGGAGAGTTGTATCAGTCCCAGCCTAATTAGAGCAGCACTGATGCGACTCTGATATGCTCTTTGATCTGCTGAAGCATGCAGCTAGAGCTGCTTAAGGGACACTCAAGCACACACACACACACACACACGTGTTCTATAGTGCCACCCATATAAATACCTTTAAGAGTCGCATGTTTATGATAAAAATGGTACATTTTTAAAAAATAAAAGTCATTTTTATTTTTGATGTTATCATTTTTAATATTTTGCATATGACTTTCACATGTGATGTGGAGTTATTAAACTACCACACTATGGCAGAAAGTTTACTGACAGTTTTTTTAAAACATTAAAACAAAACCAGATTGTAAGTTAATATCTGTAAGTAATGGTAGCATGTTAATTTGGCTTGACTATTTATACACTACAGTATATTTGGTTCTATTAGGTTGTAAATAGGTAATAGGCATCCGCACACAAACACATGTTCTAAGGCACCAATCTTACAAATATATTTAAGAATCGCATATTTACGATATACATGGTACTTTAAAAAAAAAAAAATCACTATAAAAAGCCACTTTTTTAATATGATAGTTTCTATTATTTGGTGCATGGCATGACTTTTACATGTGGAGTATTAAACAACCACAGTATGGCAGAATTTTCAATGACAGTTTCTATATTAAAAAAACACAAGTTAAGTAAGTTAATTTCTTAAAGTGACTGTTACATTTTAATTAGACTATTTATACACTACAATATATTTGGTCCTATTAGGTTGTAGGTAGGTAGCACTCACAAGCACCCACACATACACATAAACACACTTCCCAGTGGTTGTTTTCCAAGGTTTATCTCTGTTAAGACTCACAAAATTGCCAAGTGTTCCTGTTATTATTTTACATGTACGTAAATTTATTTTTTATATACATTTACAAAAAACTAATAAAGATCAAATAATAAAAGAAAAAATTGACAGTTTTGCAAGTGAGAAATACAATTTCCTGAAAAGTTGATTCTGTTCATCTGGACGTAGCGTTTTCAGTTGGAGAAATCTTTTGTCACTCATCCAAATGACCTATACAGGTCAAACTTATAAAGAGTACACTTGCATAATGACTGAAACTAGCACCACTGACAAACAATGGGCTGTGAGGTCAATGATCAATGGTCTTTGATCAGTGGTTGTTGATCGATGGTAATGACAATATGCATTGATCAAGAAACTGGTCATTGTTCGCCAGTGGTTCTAGTTTCAGTCATTGTGCAAATGTACTCTTTATAAGGTTGGGGAAACCAGCAGTTAGCTAAGACTGAAGAAGTCACTTGGATGAGTGACAAAACATTTCTCCAACTGAAAACGCTACGTCCAGATTAACAGAATCAACCTTTTGGGATTTGCTTACCTGGATGAGCATGCATCAATACAATTTGCAATATTTTGACTACTTGATGTGTGTAAGTTTACATCAAAGAGATTTGGTTGTCAGTAAAAAAATTTAAAGTGTTTTAATGCCATAGCATTATGAAGTGTCACCTATTACCACCCCAACCGTAGACAGTCAATATTTCTAATACAGCTTACTTTTGTTCCCACAACTAGCCCATTAAATAATATAACATTATAGCAGTAATACATTTTTCCCACCACCACCCCAAAATCTAGCAATCAAATCCAATATCCAATGTATTTGTCATTGCCAGTACTAAGCTCAGCACATAGTGAACCGCTCACTACCAGTGTTAGGCAGGCCGACCAGCAGCTCTCAGGCAGACAGCTGAGCATGCATGTCTTTGGCAGACTCGTTTTGTGGAGCCATATTCCCTCCTCATTACAAACAGATAGGGAGGAGCTCTAGAGCAGGATTCTCTCAGCGTGTGCACGACCTTCACCCGCTGACTTGAGCTGAATCAGCGGGGATGCAAAGGGTACACTATTCAAATATTGTTTTTTATTGTTAAATGCAAACTGATAAAAAAAAACAACAACAGTTTTCCAAGTAACATTAAAGGACTAAAAGGCATGCAATTCACAAAATACCATATTTCCCTTCACAGTGGCGCCAATGCACATGCTGAGAGAATGACTCTTTTTGATTGAGCTAAGAAACAATTTAACCGCTCCCAAAAATTCAATGTTTTTAAAAAAAAAAAAGAATTAGGCCATGCTGTGTGGAAAGCATTCTCAAAAGAGGGAAAATGGCTTTCAAAAATGCAAAATACATGCGTGTTACATGGCATTGTGCAATCTCAAGAACTGCTCAAATCAATACATAAATAAACAGAGATGTGTGTGGATAGAGAGATAGCAGCCAAAGAGATCAAGGCTGAAACCATATGTGGAAAATATCTACAGCCTAATGTAGCAGAGGTGAACGACCATAGCTTGACCATAGTGTAAGCAGGAAATTAATGTCAATGGGGTTCAGAGGTTACATCCAAAGACCCATAACATTTAAGGCTGTCAAGAGCTAGAAAAGCTAAATCTGCCAGGTTACTACAACTTCAACTTTAGTGGATTTGTAAAGAAAAAAAGGGCATGTACTGAAGCTGTAAAGCGCCCATTCCTGTGAAATGCATTTGTCAAAAAGCTAGAACTGAAATTGCAGAATTACAAAAAAAAGAGAGCCAGGTACAAAGTCAGACCCAGTGCGTGTTAGGGAGTGCAATGCATTTCACTGTAGCTTCACTGCTCACTCGGATCGGCTCAGTTGCATCAGGACTCAGCCAGTGAATATTTTTTTAAAAGATGTAATTGTTATAACTCCCCATAATCTCTTGTATTTGGTGTCATCTCTCTATTCATTTGATTCTCTATTCATTTATTTATTGTTTTGACCTCAATTTTTTTCATTTCCAGTTCAAACAAAATGGTAACTCAATTGATGAACATAGACATTATCGTAAAAAACTGATACAGCAGGATTAAATTCCTCAAGTTTGTTTCCCTTCGCATTACTGGGCCACCCTCACCTCTCTTACCACATACTCCCAGTGAATGAGTTAATTCATAGGGGCATTGGTTTTGGCAGCAGTTCACTATATTTAGGCAAATGTGCCAAACCCAAAAATGACAACTTATCTTATTGGCAGCTCAAACTCAAACTGCACAATTAAACCAAAGAAATTTCAGTGAAACGTTTATGACAACATCCATAAAGCCTATCCAGGGCCTAAAAGCGCTGATGTCTGCTCTTGTGCAACGGCATCATATTTTAGTCGCTGGATATGTAGTATGAATGAAATTTCACTACGAGTCAAATTTGAAGATTGAATCCACTTATGGTCAATCTGCCCTTAAAATAACCACCTAGGCCTTTTGTCTTTATCTGCTGGTCTGTCATTTTTGGGACATGCTTAAGAAGGACGACACATTGTCTGTCTAGGGTTGAGAGTGTTGCTCGAACGCTGTAGTGCTAGCGAACCAACGGGCTACCGTCCACCCAGAACTCAAAGTCAGAGTTTAACTGGGCCTGTTGTTGCCTCCCAGTTTCACTTCCTGTGGGAGTGGAAGGCAACAGAAAGCTAGGGCCTGCTGTATGCGCTACAGAATGTGGTGCCATGACATGACAGCAGTAATGCCTTGTGTGAAATGGCAGCCTAACATATTTGCAAAGCTTCTGCCTGCATTCCCAAAGGAAGGCATTAAGACTTGTTATACATACATTAATATGCACAGTGTTGAGAAGCATTTGCATTAAGAAGCTGCCACCAGAATGGACTGTTAGCAGATCGTTTACTTTAATAGTAGAACTCAAAGTGCTGACACTGGCAGAAGCTTAACAAATACTTTCCTCCCAAAGCCACAGCACTGTGAGTGTGTGGTTTCTGTCTCAGTCCCTGATGCAGAAAGATCCTGGACAAGCAAGAGAGAGTGTGGTGACCCTCCAGCAGTCTGGCCCAGCTGAACCGGGTCGAGGTGGAGTGAGTAGTGAAGGGGTAAGGGTGCGAAGGAAGGGGAGAAGGGGGGAGGAAAGGTGGGTGCTGCACAGTGCCGCATATGTGGGGCTGAGGAAAAGGTGGGGAGAGTCTGAGGTGAAGAGGAGAAGCTCAAACTAGAAGACAAGGCAACCAACCCCAGTATAAAGAGAGGTAAAGACGAATGAGATCAGGAGACAGAGAGAGTAAGAAAGAGAAAGCGACAGAAGGGACTACGGGTGACAACAACCAGGTGCAACCTACTACTACCGCCAGTCACAAAGATGACCAATCAGATCTTTGTATCATAGGAAGAGACAGCCCAAGCAACCAGAGGAACTGTAGCAGCAAATAATTTCTGCTCTGTAAACCGACTCAGTTTGTTCTTACAAATAAGACACACTCCTCTGAGCGGTTGTTTGGCAGTCGTCCTGCACACTGAGTTTTTGGTGTGACTGGTTAGGCAGAGATTTTGGTGTCCCGCAGCTCCCCGGTTCCTGCTGGTTGTTCTCGATGCCAGATGCATTGAGGGATGGTGTGAGCTGAGGAAGAGGGGAGGTTATGGGAGCAAGAGGGAGGGGGGCATGTGGAGGGGAGAGGGGTTCTCAATTGAAAGCAGTGGTTGAGAATCAGGCCAAATGAACAGCTAATTGTTGATTTGAATGCTCTATGAGATGGCATGTAAGTCTGGTTAGCTTTGACCAATTTGGCATTCACTTTGGCCAATCAAGAAGAAACAAAGTAAAATGAAGTCATCGGAAATTGCAATTTGTCACTCGTGTGATGAGGCAGCTTTGTGAACAAGATTTCTGTTGCTCTTTGGGCAATTGTAATGATGAAACAAATCAATTTATGCTTTTTTTTCTTTTGTTTTTTCTTTTGTTTTTTGGTTGCTGTTGTTAAAGAAATTCAATTGAAATACACGTTATTCTACTAGTAATATAACTTCAGTGTTACTTTACTCGATCTCCCAGCTGCATCATGACTTCTTATTTCACTCTAACAAAGGCATGGTACAGGATTGCTCATGGAAGGGTGACTTTTTGGATTTCATTTCCTGTTCTTTTAAAAAAAACAATCTCCCAATATTTTGGAGGTTTTTTTTAATTTGTTTTTTTTTTGTTTTTCTTTTTTTTTGTCTTCTTAGTTTGCTTTTAGATCAGTTCTAGCATGCTTTAAACTGTTGAATGGGCATGCGGAAGGATCAGCTGCTTAGCTTTGGATCTTACCCTCATCCCTTCAAAACGTGACAAGGCTCTGAGGGGTCTCAAGGCCCTTAGTGTCCTGAGTGATTTAATGGGCCCTAGATCGGAGTAGCCCAGCGCATTAGCTACAAGGCTGACTATAGACACCTACACAAAAACAGAGAAGCAAAAGAGGTTCCAAACTGTTAGAAGTGAGAATATTCACTAGGGAAGAGAGACGGCCCTGGTATAGGCGGAGAGTTGCTTGACATACACACATAAATCTATGCATGTATATGCATGTATAATATTGCATTTATACATGTATATACACTGAGAGAGAAGATCAGTGTTTAGTATAGGTTTTATGTGCGTAGTATTTTTAGAAGCAGTAGGCCAGAGGGATTGTTTGTTATTTTGGGGCAGTTGACGAGATGTGAAAAGTCCTTTGTACCTGCAAAGAAATTTGTGGTTGAGAGAGAGAGAGAGGAGGTAGAGACATAAGACTCAAATAGAGGGTAAATTAGGCAGAAAAGAGTGCTACATGATCTAGTAAAGATACAAGCGAAGGGACTGGAAGAGCAGAGGAAGAGGATTTGGGGAGGGAGGGAAGGAGAGAGGTTATCCTGTAGAAGCTGATAAAAACCCAACAGACTTGAGAGCCTTACCCTTGCCCCTCTAACACTGTCTCTCCATGTCGCTCTTGGGCTGAGGCATAAAATCCCATATAATTTAAGACAGACAAACTAACGGAACCTAAGAGAAAGAATACAAGTGAACATGTACAAGTGTGTCATTTTACCATTTTCTTTCTCAGACATCAAATCATATTTGCTACACAGCATTTAGAGTCATAAAGGAGAGCCACAGTCACACGAAACACACACAAGAAACAGGGATGGAGGTTAAGGGCACATCAGATATAGTTATTAGCACTGGATGGCACTGAAAGGACAAAAATACACAGAGTACAGTCGAGTTACACACAGTTAACAATGGTTAACAATAACGGCACACAACCTCAAAGGAACTGGTGAGGGCCCTTATTGTGCCCAGCAGCAGTCAGGAAGAGATTGCCACAGCTGAAGAGCAATTAATCCTCAAGTTAACTAACTACTTCACAAAACTGTGCGCACATGCTCAGCAGTGGTAAATGTACAGAACTCTTATCGTAGCAATAAATCACTGTGAAATTTAGATCATGTCTATACAATTTTGGTCTGGTAACAGAATCATTTAAAGCACTGAGTGGTATAGCCATTCTAAGCTAAGCACACAAACAGTATTGTTTTGCTAACCAAGGAGGAAATGGACTATGGAAAGTGTGGTCAATAAGCTGCACTCACGTTCTTTGAGTGCTCAGAAGTGCAGTATTGACAGCGCCTTGATGAAGTCGCCTTAAAGGTCCTAGCCGCCATTATAGCCTGTCTTCAGCACAGGAAAGCATCGCAAAGATAAAGGGATCACTTGGATGGATGCACATTTTTCAAGATGGAACCAATGTATCCAGCTGTATAAGAACCTGTTTTGTTTTTTTTGCAGGAATTGTACCCTCAGGAAGTCTTTTCTTTCCATAAATGCAATTTTCGTGATGCTGAAGGGTCTAAAACAGGGGGAGCACCAGTTCCTTACAAATAAGGAAAAATATCAACAGTAAACACATGTGAAAGCACCTCCAACCAGCCACCGACACCAACCGGTCAAACTCACCGCAAGAAGTACACAACATCCAAAGCTTACCAAAATCACGGAGGGAGGTTTATAACAGGCAAAATCTTCATTTTGACTGATGCCATCATCAACACAGACGACATGAGACATGAGTCTATAAAAGCTACAGAAAAAAAAAACAGCAGGAAAAGTATCGGCTTGTATTCAGATTTTCTTCTTACTATAAATAAAATGAATAAACCAAAATAAATAGACAGAGAAATTGACATTTCTCCAAGCGCTTACTTTGTGGTACTTACTTTTTTAAAAATCGTTAACCTTGCTTCTGGAATGAATTAGCATCTACACCCAGGGGGAGACAGTAAAATAAAGATTTTGCCTTAGTCTGCACTACAGTGTTTGGGGTAATTGTCACCTTCAGCCTGACCCCTTGGAGAGCCCCCATTTGGGGTGCCTGGCCTCTGGCCCACCTGCTGGGCCAGCTGTGTGGTAGCGGCCTCAGTGTCTCAACGTCCTTCTCAGAGAGCTCTGCAAGGCAAGGCCAATGACATCTGGGGCTGTGATCCCATGATGACGACAGCACAAACCAAACAGAAATAAAACCAACTGAAAACAAAGGGAAAAAACACAACAAAACAATGATAATAATCTGAGTGAAAAAGAAAGATGAATGAAGTATGACACCTGTCACCCTGATGCTCACACACCCCAGTGTCAGTTATCTAGCCTAATTTTACTGTCGTAAGATAAACAGATTATTTAAGACAAAAAGGTATATTAATGTGTATTCAAATATTAAACATCTGCTTCTGTACTTTCTGAAAAACTAGTTGAGTAAATGAATGATGACGATGCTGTAAACTGACTTAATGTGGCCGTAATATAATAATAAACACATAATAAAAATATAAAACACATTTTGAATGAAAATCAGTAAAACACAAATCAAATGAAAAACAGAAAGATACGTAAGAGGGAAATGAAGAGGAACACACTCATAGAAAGAGTCAAGCACATCCACACTCTTAAAAATCACAGGCTGGTCTAATGATGGTGCCCTCCCCACCACCACCCCTGCTTTCTGAGTCCATGGCAATGGTTTCACCCAACAACACAGGACGGCAGAGGCACATGGAGGCCATGACACAGCCCAGACTCATCAAGCACAAGTTCTTTGGGTATTTTTTCTTTTTTCTTTTGTTTATTTCTTTGGAGGGGGAGCGCTAGTGAAGACCAAACTTACCAACGGCCGCCTGTCACCCACCATCATTACATCTCAGCACAATATCACCACATTCCTGAGGTTACACTTTCAAGAGGGAATAAAAGGAGGATGGGGGAAAGAAGGGAGGAGGGACGTCACTTCTCTGAAACATGGTCACAACTTGGGAAACATAGCACCTCACACTGCCCAGAGTGTGTGATGAGACAACACACTTACAGGTAGGGAGTCTAAAGTGGCGAGAACCACAATCAGTACAGCGTGGTATGATTATAATCAATACTATCAATACAAGATCTATGTGAGCTTTATGTGTCAACATTAAACATATCAATAATAAATAGCTTCTGTTGATTATCTGAATGCTGTTTTAAACTGTACAAACATGAAATGCTTTGTTTAGGCTTAATGTGGATTTCCTAGAGGATGTGATACATATAATATGCGTGTATTTGCTGTAGGGGGTCTGAATAACACAAGCTTATAATGGCAACCTCTGATACGAGTCCATTCACGGGTATTGGCTGAGGTGTTGGACACTGTGGAGAGGTGGTTAGTTCAAGCAGAAAGTCAGAAGTCAGGAAATTCTTTTTCTATCCCGCTCTGCTACCTGGTGCTGACTAATTCCTGAATCAACATGTAAAATTCAAATCATTCAGGCATCTTACATCCAGATGTTTACCCTTATTTATCCCCCATTAGACTGAATTTGGAAATCTCAGAAGCATCTAATATTATCTTATATAAAATTTAAAGCATTGAAATTAGAGCAGACCTGTTATGTTTTCCCTATTTCATAATGATGAAAGCTCATATTGAACATGGCCAAAGTTTCAGAAAATGAGATTATGTGGAAGTAATCCCTGTGACTGCTCTGAACACTCATTTTCAGACCTTTTCTAGTCTTGGCCCAATGTGACTGTAAGCATAGGCACACAGCTCTGGCTCTGAGTACAGCAGCCCCCGCACGCCTACTGTTTATACCTTCTGTTTGTGAGGGGCAGCCAATCGAGAGGAAAATGGCTTTAAGAGGAAAGCAGCACCAAAATGCTAGTTTCAGATGGAAGATAAACTGAAGGGCTGTGTTAGGCCCCATATAAAAAGAAATAAAGATTATTCTGTGACTCATGCACAGTTGCTCCACAAGAGTCTAATATTAAAAACGAATGAGTAGGACATTAGGATAAATAGGTCCCCTTTAAATCTTATTTACATGTGTAGCTTCCACAGAATAGACCGGAGAATCATTCCTGTTCTGGACTTTCAGTCTTGAGTGACACGAGGAGCACAGCAGTACACAGAGAGAGGATAAAGGTCAGAAACACAGGCAGAGACAGCTTTAAAAAAACACATCTTTGACACTTCCCTTTGCTCTGAGCAAGACTTGAATATGATTGTAATCATTACAATAGGTGATTACACACCTATTGTAGTCGTTAGGTGTGCTCTGATTTGATTCTAATTTGAATTGTCATCAATACACCCAAATATCTGTGTGTGACTTCACTTTATTGCATGTGAAAAAAAACATGCGGGCAGGTTTGCGGTGCTAAGCATGAGCAGTTTTTTGTTTGAGAAGCAGAAAATTATTCCACATATTCAAGCATCTCAGAGTGATAAACCAAGTAAAATATGTGAATAGCTGCTTGATGGGGTGGTAAAAGGTGGCTCGGGCATGTGTGCCTTCAATATGGACAGACTCCAGTGCAGCCTTGTAAAACACTGTCCTTGTATAATGGAATTACTGTTAAAAGAGATGCCCTCTCACCTACTGCAATCCATGAAGCAGATATTCAGTTAATACCCTGACCCTACAAACCTAACCACACCCAGTCAACAACAAAAGGGTACAAGCCATACGCTGACCAGCCCGGACATTAAAAGCATTTGCTAGGTGAGGTGAGTAACACTGATCATTCAGGGGGACGGCACTTTGACATATTCCCCTCACCTAAACAGCGTTGCAGATCACATGGTTGTTGCAGCCTGTCAGTTTTAATGTTTTGGCTGGTTGGTGTATATATTATCTGATACTGCTGAACAAGAGCCTGCATGAGTTTCTGTTGCACCCTATCGCTGTTGAACCAGGGTGTGGCTGCCGAGCAAGTGACTACTCTAGTCTGCAGCTCACACTGGAGGGAACAAGAGCCAGACTTACATCCACAATGAAGAAGTCCAGCCAGCACCAGGCATTGGTGAAATACTTGACAAAACCATAGGCAACCCACTTCAGCAACATCTCCAGGATAAAAATGTAGGTGAACACCCGGTCAGCATACTCCAAAATGATCCGAATGGTCTTCCTCTGCTCAATGTACACATCCTCGAAGGCCTACGGAGAAACAGGAAACACATTAGTTACAGAGAGAAGATGGTGGCAGAAATATTACACGAGATGATTAACGATGCTTCTAATGAAACTGTATACGGCACCACAGCCCAGCCGACGGCTGAATCCTAACTGTGGTTTACAGGAAGAAAGAAAATTGTAGAAGAATTATATATCTGCATCAGACCCGTGCTTTGTATTTGGCACATTTAACAAACTCACCAAATCCCCTGCGTCCTCTCCCATCCCATTTAACCGCACCACTGATAGGCTTGTGTTACCTCCTTAATGTCACAAACACTCTGGTTTTGATTTCTATTCATTTTTTATTTTTGCTCCAATTTCCCCCAGTCGCTAAAATATATACTTCACTCATCGGTTCAAGTATGTGGAATTCTTGAATTTAACATTTTCTCTTTCTATTCAACTGTACAGTTAGCTTAAGTGTGAGCAAATGCTAACATCAGTGTTGGGAAGGTTACTTTTAAAATGTATTCCATTACAGAATACCGAATACATGCCCCAAAATGTATTCTGTAACGTATTCCGTTACGTTACTCAATGAGGGTAACGTATTCTGAATACTTTGGATTACTTAATATATTATCATACTGTTTACAACTACGTGAATGTACTATTGCTGTGATTTATTACTGTTACTGAAGGTCCGCGGCTCCGAACCGTAGTAAAGGGACATCTGGCTAATACGGTGGGTTCCGTGTCGGGCTCGTAGCTGAAAACTAGCTTTACTTTGTTGTCTGGGTCAACTTTGCTAGCGAGAGACAGAGAGAGGCGTTGAAAGGCTGCTCCAACGGAACTTATTTTTTCCGGAGGAAAACACGAACACAGTGTACAGTTGAGTCTTAATAGCTTACTTACAAATGGGCTCGTCAGGCACTCTTCTTGGCTGCAGTGGTTATTATTATATTTACATGCTTCCAGCTCCCGTTTTTGCTCCGTGACAGCTCGGACTTTTCCTTTCTCTCCCTCCGTCGCTCACAGACACATAACGTGTATGGTAGTCCATTCTCGCTGCAGCACGGACTACACTGCCCATGAGGCTACATTCTTTAGGGCCATGCCTGTAGCATTCTGCCTTTTAGCTTAGCACAACAACAACAACAAAAAAGCGCTATCTCACCCAGGAAACACGCAGAGAGAGAGAGAGCGTCACCCTGTAACCATGGCAACCGTAACGCTGCCGCCTGGAACAACAGAGCGTAGCTGTCAAACAAACCCAAACAGTCCTGACCCGCGACAATATGAAACAGGAAAGTACCGCCGTGTAATCCATTTATTTCAACAAAGTAACTGTATTCTGAATACCACCTTTTTAAACGGTAACTGTAACGGAATACAGTTACTCATATTTTGTATTCTAAATACGTAACGGCGGTACATGTATTCCGTTACTCCCCAACACTGGCTAACATAGGCCTCCTTACCAGAGCACCACTGCTGAGGAGAATCATGAAGATGATGAGCGTCTCAAACCAGTTGTGTTCCACAATCAGGTAGCAGGTTTTTCTCAGGAACCACCAGCTCTTCCCCCATCCCATAGTGATGTCAACATCACAGCATTTATACTTGGCCACGCACGCTGAGGACGCACAGGAGAAGAAACAACATCAGATGTATTGAGCCAAAACAAGATGGAATGAACCAGCCCTGAGATTCAAGTCTGAGGTTTCAACATGTTTTCCTGGTAAAATCTTAAAAGAGCTTTTGCATTTTCAAACTGCAATTCCCACAATGCACGTCTTTGTATTCATTTTGCCCACCCAAGGAACTTTGCCCAAGTTGAGCCTTCACATGCGGATTTAGATTTATCTAACATAGGGTGCAAACACGTTATATTTGTGTTTTTCATTTTTTAATACATTTGCAAAGAATTTTGAGGTAAAAATGAATTTAATTCACCTCGATGAAGCACAGTGATTACTTACTGGATGAACTGTAAATAACAAAAATAACCAGCATTTTGTTTTCTTGTTCAATATAAAATGTATCTATAAATGCACTTTAGTTTATTAAAACCTTAGATTTATAGACAGATGGTTAAATAATATTTTATAATGAAGCTCCCGTTCAACCCTGGTGCCCTACAGTTTCCACCCAGCCCCTGGGGAGTCTCTGTGTTGTGGAGTGGAGGTAATGGATGGTGTGGAAGCAGTGGTCTCACCATCTGTCCAACATGGCTCTGGTTCCATGTATTCCTCAACCGTCTCCACCACAACCACCTCCTCCACGTCTGGTTTGATGTCGATGGTGCTGCCCTCCGAAGAACTGGTGTCATCCAGCTAAAGAAAAGCAGACGCATAAACACATTTTGTTAATGTGGTGGTGTCTTGTTTTTTTATATTTATGTTTTTAATCATAGTTTATTCTATTTGTTTTTGGGGGTTTTAAACATTTTCTTTTGTTTTATTTACTTTATTGATCTATTGATTTGATCTTGTTTGCTTTACAAAGAACTTTGATCAACCTCGTTGCTTTTAAATGTGCTACAGAAATAAAATTCACACTGACATTAAGAAACAGACACATGTGGAAAAACAATCTCACAAGAATAGAAACAAACATACAAAAATGCAAAGTACAGAAACTTTTCACGTTTTATTTCAGTACTAAGAACCGATGGACTCATAATGCCTCTTAGAGCCTTAGGAAATGTTATTTCTAAATGACATCAGCTCTATCTTTAAATGGAAAATCTTTGATCTTTGTTTTTTTTTCTGTGGTTTTTTTTTCATATTGTAATGGACTTCATAACAACCTTGAACATCACCTATCATCCGTTTGAACACTGAAATGGAATATCAAATGTCAGATAATCTGCTCTGAAAGTCTTCTAAATGCATTTCATAAAAACACATACGTCAGAGAGCGTCCATTCATCCGCAGTGCCTGCCTGCTCAAGCCAGTCTAGATGGCTCTATTGAGTAATGGGGTTATATTAGTGTCTGAGCAACATAGAGTGGCCAGCCACACCCAGAGTTTCACTGGCATGAGAGAGAAAATGGCACAGTGTTGGATAGCTGAGGATTATACACAACAAAAACAACACGTGGAGCATCAGTTTTTACAAATTGACAATGTAATTAGGAACCAGTGAAAGGGCTTGAATATCATGGACATATTTCTTTGTATGCCGTTCTTTCTTTTAGTAAAATCTCCCTGAATAAGATATGCAGTCATGTTAAAAAAGAAAGTACACCTTCTTTCATTTTCACAGTTTTATATATCAGGACATGATGGGAAAAAACTGGCCATAACCAGGTTTAATAACTATTTAAATACAACCTGAGATGCATACATATAAAAGATTACAGCATGTCATTATTTATTTGATACAAACTAAGCAGTCCTGTGAAAAACTAAGTAAACCCCACAATTCAATAGTCATAATAACTTTAAAGCTGAAGTAATTGCTTTCTGAATGACTTTATCAGTCATTCACGTCGTTGTGATATGAGAGGCATATCATCTTACATCAGTTCATTCAGGTCTGCATGGGTTCATTTATGCGGTCTGGACTTGAGTGGGCCTTGTTTTGCTTATTTTTCAGCCTTTTGGTTGCAGAGTTACTGCTGTGCTTGAGATCATCGACCTATTTCATGACCCAATATCACCCAAGCCTTAGCTGTCAGACAGACAGCCTCACATTTTACTCCAGAATACTTCAGTAAATTAGTTTATGGTTGATTCAGTGACTGCAAGGTGCCCGGGTCATGTGGTCTTATCTGTCCAATTGTCATTGTTCTAGAAGTCTTGTAGTTTGTTTAGATTTGACTTTGCTAACCTAAGCTGTGTTTCCATGTTCACTTAGAGAGAAAGGCTTTCTCCTGGCAAACCTTCCAAACCACCATATTTGTTTAGTCTTTTCCCAATTTTAATGCCATAAACTTTAACATTTTACATACATTAGATCTGTAGAGTCTGAGATGTGGCTCTTGGGCTTTTTGCAGTTTTAGTATTCCACAGTCTGACTGTGCGAACAAATTGCTGGGAAATCCACTCCTGGCAAGATTAGCAATTCATTTGAATGCTTTCTTACTGTAGGATTGGATACAAGGCCTTTGAAATGGCAAATGGTCTTCCCAGACTGATGGGCAGCAACAGTTGCTACTCTGAGATCTGTAATGATGTAACGATGATGTCTTTCCCCCTTGAACAAACACCTGAATGCTCCAGACCAGCAAACTCCTGATTTTTTAGATGAACTCACACATTCTGATGATCAAGTGCATTTGATTATCAGCACCCAGCTGCTGCTTATCCTCTTAATTTCTATGAAAGCACTAAGGGTGCACTTAGTTTTTCACACAGTGCTTCTGCATTTTGGCTTAATCTGTGTTAAATAATGGAACAGTTTAATATGTCATGTTTTGTAATCAGGTTGTATGTACTTGATGAACCTGATCAGGATCACAGAATTGCAAGAGGACGTGCTTTCTTTTTCATGTGACCCTATCCTAGCTGTTTTCACTCACCTCTTTGCTGTTCTCATTGTCTGACTCGCTGCTGAAGTCCTCTGTGTTGAGGTTCTCAAAGTCGGACTCTCCCACAGCTATTGGTACGCAAACGGTCAGATTTGGGTTGTGGATAAAGGACATGTGGTCTTCGTCGATCATGTACTTGCCCACGCTGCTGCCAATACCACTGGTAGTGCCGTTACCATTTTTGGCATAGTCCAGGTCACGGTTAATGTCCACCCCAGTGTGATTAGCGATACAGTTCAGTTTCTTGTCGTACATGTCTTCCAAAGGTTTCTGCTCATCTTCCATCGGTGGTTTCCTCAGCAGACTGGCCACCAGTAATCGCATCTTGGCTTTTATCCATGCGATGCCTTTCTTGATGCGCATGACAGAAATCTGCAGGTTGTTCGGCTCACCGTCATCATCTGTCGCCGCCAAGTTGTCAGCACTGAATGAGCTCAGCAACAAGGCAAGGAACAGGTTCAAAACCTTTAAAGAGCAAATGAAAAACAAATACATTAAAAATGGCAGTTTAGAAGGAAGCAGGAGGGAATCCGAGTAACCAACTGCACACTTGTAAGGTAGCACCTTGTGATTTACAAGCCACACCCTAAATCATGCCATGTTCTGATTTAAAATTTACTGTATTGAAGATTAAATTAACCACTGACATTATGAGCTCTATTAGGTAATGAATCTATGAAGTAATAAAGAGAAAAGGGGGTCTTTTTATATATAAACTTCTATACATTCATTTCTTATTTTACAACTGGAGGAAACGCCCCCTGCTGGTCAAGTGGTAGAATGCGGGTCTTCCACATTGGGTTCCCCAATTACATACAGTGTAATATGCTATGAATATCAAATATTCCATACACATTGTTTCTTCCTGTTTTACTTGTGATGCTAATGAACTTTTTTTTTTATTCATATACGTGTGAAAAAGAAAAAAGGAAACAAGTAATCGGATGTTGAGTGCTGAACTCACAATTTCTGACCGCATTACATTAGAGAGCTAAAAGGGGCATTTTTTCATTGGGCACCTTGAATTCCATTATTTCCATTGATGGATTGATTCCATTGATTAACTTTAGTCAGTGAGATAACTGTGATTCAAGTGGGCGGTACAAATGAGGCATCCAATAAAGCAAAAATGGAAGAAAAGTTGATGTCATATGTCGCAGTCATAGACCTTATTTATGGTCCAAACGCTATGAATTATGCAACAGTAATGTGAGTTTGTATTGGGACCTTGAGCGGAAAGCCCTGTCTAAGTAGACTTATGTGTGTTTTAACAGTCACACAGCTAGTTATTGGTAGTGAAAGTCATGTGTAAAAGGTTTAGGCTTGTTGTCTTCCTCCCTGTAACTCTACAGAGCTTCTAAACCTTCATCATCAAAGTAACAAAGAATAGAAGTGCAGTTTTCATACCAAATACTTTACTGAATTCTGCCTGAAGTTTTGAAACGTCCACTCGTTTTGCTCTACCTTCTGGACGTCTCTCAAACTGCGTCAAGAACGGTGCACCTGAGTCATGTGTGAACTCCCATTAACAGTTTCCAGCTAACAACATGGGACACTCACCACCAGGTTACCGATGACCATGACCATCATGAAGACGATTAGGCACATTGCCTGGCCGGCCACCTCCATGCAGTCCCACATGGTCTCGATCCACTCACCACACAGGACACGAAAGACGATCAGGAAGGAGTGGAAGAAGTCATTCATGTGCCAGCGGGGCAGCTCACATTCAGCAGAGATCTTACACACACAGTCTTTGTAATTCTTCCCAAACAGCTGCATGCCCACCACAGCAAAGATAAAGACAATGATGGCCAGCACCAGAGTCAGATTTCCCAAGGCTCCCACTGAGTTACCAATGATCTTGATCAGCATGTTGAGAGTGGGCCACGACTTGGCCAGCTTAAACACTCTGAGCTGAAGTGGGAGGAAAGAGTAGGAGGATTATGTTTTAGTCATAACATCCCATCTTTACGAACTTGTTGCTTCGATTCAGCAGAGTAAAAATAGCATAAATATACAGCAATGTTTAAATAAACACAGATTTTACTTTTGCCTCGTTTGCCTCAGATACAGTACCAGTGCAGAGCCAGTTTTGTCTTCGTGCTTATCGAAAAACAGCCCACTTTCTGACAGGTTTGAGAACCTGTTTGAGATCTGCCAGTCTGGTTTATCTTGCAGTAACCCCTAAAATATCCACATCAGTGGTTCCGACTTCTACAGAGAATTTGCGATGCTGTGAGTTTTTGACACATACGCCAGTTTTTGGGTGTTTTTTTTTTGTTTTTGTTTTTTGGAAGAGTTAAATATGTGCAAACAGCTCTAGATTAAACACTGACACTGCATCAGTGGAGAAGTATTGTTCGATGTGCAGAATGTGCATGATAACACACAACAACATGATGCAATGATACAATCTCAACTCTACTTTTCTAGGCAAAGATAGATATTTACCAATCGGAATGACCGCAGGACTGAGAGGCCCTCAACGTCAGCCAGAGCAAGCTCCACTAAGCTCAGAGTCACAATGAATCCATCGAAACAGTTCCAGGCCTCCTGAAAGTAGTAGTACGGATCCATAGCTACAAGCTTGAAAAGCATCTCTCCTGCGAAGATCCCCGTGAAAACCTGACATGCGAGAAGGAGGACAAATTTAACTTGGCTTCTAAACATATATAACAGAATGTAAAGCATAATGAGTAGTAAAAGAACCGATATATTTGTTCTGCAGAAAAATGCATTAGGTTAGTACTCTCAGCTACTGCAACTGAACTTAAACACAAATAGATTATTTACAGAGGAAGCACATCTAGTTAATGTCCGTGCATGTGTCAGCTGCTCTGCAGTCACTGAGGATAAAACGGCACTTGTTTGTTCTCATCTTTAATAGATCACTGATGGCTGCCTTCAATCACACAGACCACATAACGAACATACAGTCATGTAGGCCATACATGTTTTTGGATAATGACACTTATTTTGTCATTTTGCCTCAGCACAACCACCACAGTGAATTTTAAATTAAACAACCAAGATGTGACTGAAGTGTAGACTTTCAGCTTTAGATCAAATATTGCTTTCACTTTTTAAGAAATGACAGATATCTTTATGTTTATAGTCTCCTGTTTTCAAAGATTTCAAATTAATTGGATTTAGTCTATAAATCATGGATATGACCAAATGCTGTGTTTTCTCTCTTCAGATGTTCTGTTAGACCAGGTGGGTTTGTGGCTCTTTCTGCATTATTTTTTTCCTTTGATTTATTGGGCTGAGATCTGGTTACTGATTTGACTGAAGAATATCCCATTTCTTTGCTTTGAGAAACTCTTGCTTTATCGGTTTACACTCTGAAGTGCTGCCTGATCAGTTCTGCAACATTTCAGAATTCAGCATGCGACTTCTATCTGCAGTCGCATCATCAACAAACACTAGTGACCCAGTTCCACTAACAACCGTGCATGCTTATGCCATAACACTGCCTCCACCATGTTTGACAGGTTGTGTAGCGTACTTCAGATCATGAGGTGTTTCTCTCCTTCTCATTCTACTACAGGTTTATTTGTCAAAAAAATAAAATAAAATTCTGAACTCTTAGACGTTTTCTGGCAAAGTTTCATCTTTCCTTCCTGGTCTTGAGTGTAACCTGTGGTTTACACCTTGCTGTGAACTCTCTGTATTCCCCTTCATGAAGACTTGGGTTGATTGTAGACCTCAAGTGTGATACACATACTACCTCGAGAGTTTTTGTTTTAATTGAAATAAATGTTGTGAAGTTGTTTTTAATCATGGAAATAATTCTGTCATCATGCACTTCGGTTATCTTCTGTGGTCTTTTGGTGTTGCTGAGTTGACACCGCATTCATTCTTACTAGATTTTTATGGGTTGTTTTCTTTCACAAACATCAACCTCATACTGAGGATAACAGCAAACAGCTACAAAATGCAAGTTCAACACTTGGAATCAACTCCTGATCTTTTATGTGCTTAATTCAAATAATCATACATAACGAGGGAACAAGCCTCATGCGGCCATTAAATTATTTGCCACATAGCTGTCCAATTACTTTTGAGCTGTGTATAAAAATGTAATTCCTGAACAGTTAATGTAGTTCTTTAGTCAAACCCCTTGAATTAAAGCTGAAAGTCTGCACTTCCATGACATCTTGATTCTCTGAATTTAATCCACTCGGGTGGTATGAACTCGGGCATCATTGTCAAAAAAAACATACAAATCGACCTGTATACACCCTCGTGAGTTTGTCAGACTGTGTGTTCATTGGCGCAGGATGATGACTCATATTGCATCAAGGTGACCTAGAAACCTCCACCTGTACCACCCATTAGTCTTTTCAAGTAGATTTTTATGAACCACAACTGGAAAGAACACATTTCACTGCTTTTTCAATTGTAAATTAATACGAAACAGACATACACACAAAACTGTATATAAAAGAGCGTATAACAATATGTGTAAACGTATGTGAAATGGTGCCAGTACTCTGATTTACTCAGTTTCTTAAAGAAAAAAAAGCTTTTAATGAAAACAACCAGGTCTCAGAAATTATTTAGGCACCATTTTAGAAGAGCTCATCGATCAGCCTTCATGAAATATTAACGCCGCCCTCCAACCAGTCAGCCAACCAGCAGAGAAGCAGGCGCATCCACTGAACCAGAGTACAGCGAGAGAGACGGGAGAAGAAGAATGGAACATGTGTGTGCATGTACGTAAAGAAAAATCCACGAATACTAGGAAGCAGCGGGGGTTTTGGAAATGTTTTTTTTTCCCCTTTTCATCTCAGAACGGCCAATTAAAGCACTGTCAATTACAGTCCCATAAATAACACCTTTCTGTGAGCTACTGAGAAGAAGCAGAGAAGATCATTTACAAGAATACCAGATAAAAACAACAACAACAACAAAAAAAAAAATCCACTCACCAGATTTCCTACAGACAGCATATCTTCAAAGTCAGGGGTCATGGGGTAATGCTCCATAGCCATGAAGAGGGTGTTTAGGACGATACAGATGGTGATGGCCAGGTCCACAAAGGGATCCATGACTATAAGGTTCACTATCTCCTTGATCTTAATCCACATGGGGCTGCACTCCCAGATCAGGAATGTGTTAGCAAACTTATACCAGCATGGGGGACACTTGCGCTGAGACTCCTCCAGTTCTGAAGACATAGCGCGGATCATACATCAAAACCAAACATACTTGCGTGCTCAGCAAACTGCATGCAATGGTATAATAGGATAGAAAAAAATTTTATGCAATGTATGTATCTGGTACTTTTGAATATGCAAAGCAGATAAGCAGGAAATTCATGTCAAACTAATCAAACAATGAAGAGCAGCCCTAGTTAAAGAATAATGAGAGAGCAGGTTAAATAGCTGGGTTAAAGTGGCAGTACCCTCCACTAGTGTGTTGGTAATGACGCTCATGACACTGTTGGCCCGCTCTTTCCGCCCAAAGGAGGTATTGAGCTGGTCCACAGACACCATCAGGGAGCCCGACAGCTTCTTCTTCACCTCAACCTCAGTAGTCGGCTGTCAGGAGGAGAGGAAGAATCAAGCACCCATGGAGAGGACATGAACACCATCCCACATCACCACCGGTGGCCGGCGGAGGGAAGTGCACGACAGCAACGGCAGGAAAAAGTAGTCGAGGATCAGAATTTTTGGGGTGGGGGGCAGGGCACGTTTCATTCTCGTCTACGTGTATGCTGGTTTCAAGGAAGATGTGTGTATGCTGTAAATGCATGCAGGTTTCAGCCAAAGTGGGAGCAGTGGTCTAGGGCTACTTGACCTAATTGTGTTTGAATGTAATTAGCTCATCCCAATTAGATAATAAATGGATTGTGAGACACTGTGCGAGGAGAACTGCTTCTGCATGAATGCATTCTCAGTCCCGTCATGCAATAATGGAGGCTTTGCTGCCATTGCAATATAATCATGAGGTTATTTTACAAAATGTCTCCCAAATCTGGCCATTTTTAACACAAACTTGCAAATTGATGCTACTGTATCTTCCTATTTTGAAACCATACAACTTATATTGCAACCATCAAGTCAAGAGCATTGTAAATAGGTCATATGAAGGCAGGTAGTTCAAATTCATCCAGTTGTCATGCATGAGCATGCTCCAAGTCAAAGAGAAGGAGAGGAAATAACAGACATCATAACCAAAGTTTGGTTTGTCTACATCATGCTTGTTCTAATTTAGGGTTTAAATCTACCATGCTAACTAGAATGAGACACAACTAATTTGCTAATGCTGACCAGGGAGAGACTGGAAAACATAGAAAGGTATAGACAGACAAGGACAGCAGCCCTCCTTCATTTCTTAAAGTATTTTTTGAAAGCCTAATAGGATGGTGTGTTACTTTTATATATTTATACATATATATTTATGTAGAATGCTAGATACATATACTCTGGGATGGAATCAGGGAATTAGGGAAGCAGATAAAATTGTCTGTGGCTCTATAAAGCTGGTCCCCTCTGTTTCCTCCGCCTTCTATTGCAGATCTACCCACACAGGCTAGCAGAGGACCTGGATGCCTGGAGGAACACATCAACACACTGGAGCATGTTAACCAATCATTATATGCCATTTGTTAACAAAAACTGTGTTTCATTACTGCTAGTGTGTGAACGGGAACTTAAAACACAAAACTGTGTGTTACTTCTTTCTCTGATCTGTACACTAACGGGTCAGTGAGCAGCTGAATGATAAAATCATGTTTGTTTGATTGGTGCCTTTGAGTGCATGTACTTTATGAGTTATAAGTTTGATACTGACATATTCAAAACATTAACAGTCATCATTCATTTCAAACAGTAAAATTGCCTGGAAGTCACTGATAGACCAAGTATGAAGCTAACTTGTGAAAGGTTGGTTTAAGTATAAATGAATAAGTATAATCACGTTTATTTTCCCATCCTTTGCCTACAGTTGGAGGGCAGCATACACTGCAGGGGCTGGGGGAGGGGAGGCGCGAGCGCTTAGCCAAGAGATACATACGGACTTGCAAAGATGACAGTAGAGGATAGAGAGCCAGAAAGAAACGTAACGGACGAGAGGGGGGCCATGCCTAGATAGGTCTACTCATTGACTTCCTTACACTTTCGTCAGTAGCTGCCTTATCTATTTTCACCTCAGGCAGAAGGCGTCCACCGGGCCCGGGGCCAATGAGCGACACCACGCCGTTGCAGTCCACCGTGCTGTTCCTCTTGCCATGGAAGCCAGTGTAGCTGCTCCGCCGGTACGGGCTGAACAGGGAGCCTCGCCGCTCCTCGCACTCCTCAACGGTGCTGTGCTCATCGTCGGCGAATTCGTTCTCCGAGCCCACGTCCTTGCTGCGGCCCTTAAAACTGAAGATGCTGCTCTTGCTGTTGTGGCGTGAGAGGAAGGGTGAGCCCGGTATACTCAGGAGAGACTGGAGGAAGGAAATAGAAAAAAGGATGAGAAGAGGAGATATTTGTGTGATGGAGCCCTGGGCCCTTCTGAATTACAACCTATTGTGCTATAATCTTTACACTGCTTGTCATCAACTCCAGAGGACAAGATGAAAGCCAACATCTGTGGGAAATTTAATGCAGCAAGGGCTCCTTCCCACGAGGAGCCATATTCTTCTGGAACATTTGTGTGACTAAATAAACAAGAACTAGATAATTAGGTTAGTGATATGCTTCAGTGTCAAGGTCACACACACACACACACACACAGGACAGAGATACAGGCGTCTGAGACAAGTGCAATCTGAACATGAGTCACGACAGCAACAATCTGGAATGTAGCTAGCATTGATCCAACTATTTTTTTTAGCTCTACACAAAGTATGCTAGCTCACGGGAAATCAAATGTTTTGACAATAGCCCTCTGGTTGTGTAGAAGATGAGTGAAAAGCGCAAAGGAACCATTGAATGTCACATGAGGGATTTTCACAAAATGAGGCGCACACCACTTCCAGCACAAAAGTTGATATCCAGAAAAAGTGGCCAGGAAAATGCGAGCATCTCTGTGGAACCGTTGACCTACGAGTACGCAAGAAAGAGGAAATGGAAACTGATGGTGAGGTGGTCAATGAGAGGAATCTTTTTATCTGTAATGATGCTCCGACTCAGAGTAAAATGGCAGATAGGCCGGTTCTTATATCACACCTATCTATTCTATCTGAACACTCCAATACGACATGCCTCAATCATCCACTGACACAAACACTTTCTATCTAACCACACAGTTATAAGCCAATGTATCCATTGGCGAACTCGGGATAAGCATCTTACCCATGCACACTGGAGAAGCAAGGAATTGAACCATCAAACTAACAGATGACCTGCATCACCTCCTAAGCTGAAGCAACCACAATTGTTAGTCTGACTTCATGATGCACTTTTTCACTAACACACATATTAACTTCAATTAAGTGATCCAAGTATTTAGCAGTGTTATTTTAAGCTGTTCTGTGAGCGCCTTTAAGTTGCAGCTGTAACTAAAATCTCTAAACTAAAAACTTGGCTCACAGAAGACTGAGCCAAACTGTGCGCTGTTAAAGGACATCTGGCTTCCTTTCATTGATAGTTTTACCTCCCATTAATCAGACTACCAGATTTTCATGAATGTCATTGCTTGCAGAGATCTAAGACAGATGATACAAAATTAGAGAACCGCAGAAGAGTCAGTAGTCCACCGTATTACCAAGTTAGTGAGTGCCATAAAGCCTCCTCCGGTTGTCTCATTTATTGACTACGTAAATTTGCTGTCTGTGAATAAAGCCGATGCGTACCCTCACCAGAGCCTCAATCATACTGCAGGCCAAGTTCAGGTAAGAAAAGATCAATTTCTACCTTTAAATGACATCCTCAGGCAAGTGGTATCACAGTCATTTTGACAAGCTTTAAATCAGTCAGCTTGATTCCTGTAAAACAAATAAATGCTGCTGCAACACATAGTGCTGCAATGAATGCTCAGGTAATCCCAGAGGAATGTTTGACTGGAAAACCAAGCAATTAGTAAAAAAAAAAGTAAAATTTTATTTATATAGCACCTTTCAAGATAAAAATCACTAAGTGCGCCACAGAAGCTAAAACCTAAAAATCAAAATCAACCAAAGCAAGTTTAAAAAGATGATTTTTTTAGCTGTTTTTTAAAAGTGACCACTGAGTCCACAGATCTCAGGCTCAAAGGGAGAGAGTTCCACAGTTTGGGGGCCACAGTTACAAAAGCTCTGTCACCTTTTGTTTTCAGCCTCGTGTGTTTGACAACCAGCAAGCCCTGGTCACATGACCTCAGGGACCTGCTGGGAATGTATGGATGCAAATCACAAATAAATAAGGGCGCTCATTTCTGATTTAGCCAATTATGAGGCCCTTTGCATCAACCATTTATGGTAGCATTTGCACATGTAGAGGTAGGATATGAGGCCGATCCACACACATATATTTTAAGGCACACCATTTCACGCCTTTGTACACTATCTATGCCTAGTCTTAACCACTACTGAGGCCCCTGGACATGTGCTTCTTTATTTCTGATCACTACACGCTGCTCTGTAAGTGCAATCTTATATTTCACATACTGAAAATGAAAAGTAGTAAGAATGCTGTCCCTGCAGCCATGTGACTTACTGACATCTATATTCTATTCATAGACATGAAAAGGTATCTGTTCTAATTCTGTGTGTTGTTTGAGTTTCATTTGGTCTCATTTTGGCACAAAAAGCCTCATACAGCTTTACGCTAGCCATGTAGATATTTTCTTAAATGTTGGTGATTTTAGATTTTCTTTTTCCTGCAAGACTTCTAGTACCAACCCCAACATGTGTGAAAAAATCTACATCACAGCATGATCATGAGTGAAATACTCATCCCCAGAGAAGAGTTTGTCAAATTCAATGTTTTTATTCTTGAGCTGCAAATTCTGTTTATTGTGTAAAATTACTACCGGTTTATATCTTGTTATAATTTAGCTTAAATATTCCTTTCAATCAAAATGTCAGCATCTGATCATTGCTAACATAAGGGAATATCTTCCTCACCTGGTTCATGATGGAAGACTTTCGGCCCAAGCGGTTATCGGGGAATCTGAAGCGGCTCCTTTTGCTGCCATCGTCCGACTCTGACTTGACAAACTTCTCGCTGTCGCCTTTCTCCTTCTCCTGCTCCTTCTGCCGCCACTTCTTCTTACGGTTGCGGCGCTCTTTAGCGCTCTTGGAGCTGAGCTTTGACATCTCGGACGAACTGCAGGAAAGACGCCCTCCTCCATCGTCCTCAACCGCATCCTCCGACACTGTGCCTGCAGAGGTTGCCATTGCAGCCGTCTACCGAGAAACGAGCACGTGAGTGAAGTCAGAACGATATTTTGACACAATCCGTGAAAAAGTTTTGCCTTCAACTTGCAGAGGACTCACCTGAGCATCTTCTTGCTGCTTCTTTAGCTGCTCCAGCATCGCCTTGAATTCTTCTTCCTTCTGCGCAGCCTCTTCCATGGTGGCCTGATTCTGCTCCTCATAGGCCATGGCTACCACAGCCAAGATCAGATTCACCAAGTAGAATGAACCCACAAAGATCACCAAGACAAAGAAAATCATGTAGGTCTTCCCTGCCGCCCTGAGGGTCTGTTAGGAGGCAGTGCCACAGAGGTCCGGGGAGAGAGAGGAAGAAAACAGCAGACCCGTGAGATCTGATACATGACTTCAACGCCACAATCAACGTCAGCCTCACTGCTCATCTCTTAATATGACTCATCAGAAATGAAATAGAAGACGTACACTGGTCTGAGCATTCCTGGGGGCAAAAATGAATGCAAGCCTCAAGTGAGGAGGGTAAATGTCTCTCACCTTCTGAGGACAGAAGAGTCAAATCTACAAACTTAAAACAGCTCACACAATTTCATTTGTCTGTTTCTCATGTGAAAATAATGTGTGGAAATAAATTAAGTAAATGATTTTATACTTTGTGCTCATTAAAACCCTCCATGTGAGACTGTATTGTTCATCAGAAAGAACTGACCTACTTTGCACGCTCACTGTGAATAGCCAAACTATTTCTACAGATTTGGACGCTATGCCCACTGGAGATGAGAAGTGAGGAGACTGAGCAGCAGAGGTACAGCTGAACAGATGAAGACACAAAGGAGAAAGCTCATTGGTCTCACTTTGTCTTCATGCTAACATACAATGGTTAAAGTCATTCTTGCGCTGTTATATTTTTAGGTTTAGATAAACCAGCAAACGAATAGTCATCATGAAAGGATCCCAAATTTGACTAAAAATGTTCTCACTCATGCACCTCCTTCAAAAAATGAAATACGTCTTCAGGCAGCAAAAAGGAGAAAAAAAGGAGCGGACTCTAGCAGGTAGAGAAGTGAAATATCCTCACCCATCAATTATGCATGCAGTTGACGTATTGCTGAGAAGTGCGTGCAGGACATTTGGCTCAAACGTTCTATTTTAGTTGCACAAATCACTAAATCTTACATATATAATAAAATGTCGGGGTTTTTTTAATGCTCAGTACTGGGAAAGAAATATGATCCATAGGAAGGCGTTTTATTACTTAATGTCCTTACACCAAACCAAAAGCGGCTGCGTAATGATTATTCTACACATACGGCGTACAGTATGAGCGAGAGCCTGCAGTTGGAAGCTGAATTTCAAAGATGAGAGCGAAAATAGAAATATGTGCTAGGATGCTCTCATCAGGTCTCATCGCTCTCATTGGTCATACTGTAATCCTCAGCTCTTAATATTTCATGCTTCCTTCCTTCCACTTGTACGTGGAGGCAGGACTGTCTCCACCATTTCAGGGAAGCTTAATGTGGAACAGCCTGCAAGACAGACCAGATGGCGGTGACGGGGCCACAGTATCCACATGAGACTGAGAACAGGGGATAAACTTGGAGGTGAACTAGAGCTAAATGCAGAAGCCACCACCAGTTTTTGAATAATGTAATTTGAATAATTACAGGATGTTTGGTACACAATCTTTTATTGGCATTTGTGCTGCAGTGTAATAAAATCACTAGACAGCTGATAACCACCTCCACCATGCGATTGGTTTGCCTGTCAACTGGATCGCTTAAAAAAAACTTTTTTTTGCAAAATTGGACATGTGAGGTCACGTTTTTATCCAAAAATCCTTCTGGATTCAGGGAATCAGTTCATTCACCGTTTGAGGGGAGTTTTTCAGCTTTAGTGGTGTAGTTAAAGACTGCTGTCATCAGGCACCAGTTTAGCTCACTGGTTGAGCAGGTGCCCACACACACAGCTGAACGGCAGCAGCTGAACTGCTGTATTTCTTCCTCTCTTCTCTCGCCCCAATTTCCTGTCTAATCTTCACTAGTGAACTAACCAGTAAAGGCAAAAGAAATCTTTAAAAAACTGCTGTCACTAATAATGGATGAGAAACAAACCATCCATCGCACTATCCTTTTTTAATCATTTCATTGATTATCCAGTTAAGGGTTGTACTATTGGGGCGGAGCCTATCCCAGCTGTCACAGGGCAAGAGGTGTGATACACTCTGGGCAGGCTGCCAGTCTATTGCACTTCAGACTAGCATTATTTATTTATCTATGCTTTTGGTGACTTTGTTTGAATTATAATATATGTTCATCAAAATTAACACCTTTGAAACTTCTATAAAAAGGCCAAATATTAATCAGATTTCAGCACTGAGGGCTGTTACATGGTGAAACAAGCTGAAGTTGTGGACACATCTGCTTTACCAGCATGTAAAGGTTCTCCCAGAAGTCCTGTGTCATGAGTCGGAAGAGAGCCAGGAAGGCCCAGCCGAAGCTGTCAAAGCTGGTGTAGCCGTAGTTTGGATTCCTCCCAGCTTTCATGCATGTGTAGCCCTCCGGGCAGCGGCTGAGGGGTGGAGAGAGAGCGAGAGAGAGACACATAGAGACAGAACAGGGCATTCAGCCCAAAAATGAGTCAGCACTATTTACTGATAATGTAGTCTGACTATAAGCACACAGAGGAGCTACAGCAAATCTTGGTACTCTTTTTGAAGGGTGGAGAAGGCAACTCACCCAGAGTCTGAGCTGTTCCCACAGAGCAGAGCGTCCAACTGACCAGGCAGGAAGTAGAAGTTGGCTGAGAGGGGGAAAAAAGCAAGAAAGAAAAACTGCCAAACTGAGTCATTTCGCTCACATTCTGTCGAGATTTACTTAACTTAATCCATTCAGCACATTTCTGACTCCAGCTCACTCAGAAATTTTGACTTCAGTTCATTTGAAACAAATTCCTTTTACACGATAAGTGCCAAAACGACATATTGTTTCCCCATTCAAGCATATGGGTTGACTCATACTCTGACCTCCGTGCCAGGTCACCGTTGGTGACGCCTTGACTCTACTTACTGTCGTTCGTGATGTATTCGTCCCAGTCAAAGCCCTTACTGCCATTGGCTAGGTAACTCTCGTTGGTGTTGATTGGCCAGATCACACACTTGTGGCGCAGGTTACCCATGAAGAGCTGGAGACCAATGAGGGCAAAGACGCTCAAACAGAAGACGGTCAGGATCATCACATCCGAAAGCTTCTTCACAGATTGGATCAGGGCACCCACAATGGTCTTCAGGCCTGCAGGCCAGCCACAATCACACATGCGCACGCAGACACACACACACACACACACACACACATTCACAAACCACACAGGTGATGCAGGAGCTCCTCATGTCCCATGTGTTAATCTCTGGAGTGTCAGCTGCTACTAGAGCTCATCTTTTTAAATTTGTCACTGGGATGAAGCCCGTAAATCCCTGCATCTTAAGATATTCATAAAAATCTGGCTGAGACTACATTTGAAAACCTTCCCACTGAATTTAATTATAAATAAAAATAATAGATGTATTGTCATCGACTTGAAAATACAACTAAATGTTCATTTGGGATTTTTAACTAAATTCAACATCAAAACAAAAGGGATCATTTTATAAATAAAAATCTGAACTGGTAAAATACTACAAATTTTAGATATGGGTAGTAATACATTTTGGACAAAACTGGGAGTTTACATACAGAACATCTCTAGAAACAACAAACAGGAAATATTCAGGAGCCTTCCCACTCTTTTCAGATTATTGCAACAGATCTCAAATCCAAATAATGGGCTCTTCAACAGAAGAAATTAGCATTTCATTGCCAATGACGGATGAGGTAAAAAAGAGGGGGAAGACTTTATATAAGTGAGAGGAAATCCATAAGGAAAAGAGCACAGCAGCACAACGAGAGGCCATGAGAGGGACAGAGGCACAGGCAGGGGGGCATTAAACCACATGCAGGTCATTTAAACTCCAAGGCTGAACAGAAGCAATTCAATGCCAGTGCCGGTGTGGGCACTTTCTTGAACTGTCTTGTGTAAGGTGTCATTAGGAAAGCACTGACTCCCCATACCGCGACCCTGTAGTCTGTCTCATCCACAGTTTCACTAAAGACAAAATCGCTTTACCTTCCAGACCAGCCTTCTCTGGCAGCATTCGCACGGATCCACGAGGAACTCAAAGATGGAAGCAGGATCGCCCACGCCCCATTTTTACTGTTCACCCACTACACGTACAGCAGGCTTGATCTGCTACAAGCTTTCGATAAATTATGATCTTAATTTAGACTTTCAAATAATCTTACTAAAAGCTCCGTCAAACCAGACATGTAAGGAGCTGCTCATGTTTAAAGGGACCTATTATAATTTTCTTTATTTCCTTATGTGCTGTTACAGCAGCTGATGTTCATGCTATGTAAGAGCACAAACCTCAGGCTTAAAGCAGGTAAATGCTCCATTTCAGTTTTTTCAAGAATTTCAAGATATCAAAATGCACAGAAGCTCCACCCACCTTTTGTTTGCAAAGGACAGCCAATCAAAAGAAAGCTTGTATAAAGGGAGGAATGCAACAGCTTGATGCATTTGGGGGTCGCACAAAGCCCCAGCATAATCTAAAAAAAACAGTAAAGACTAGCTTAAACTAGAACTCTGATAGAGTCCAAGAATTAAAGCGTGGAGCTAGAAATAAGCATAGTAGGTCCACTTTAAATCACCATACATCTTATTTACAAGCACATGAAAAAATTGATCAAATCAAACTAAGAGATCTATATGTTTCCCTGGAAAAAAGCCCTCCCGTTCACATGGATTACTGTTTGCTTTATTAAACAAATCTATAAAAATCAATAAAAGCTCCAATTTCATTACTTCTGTACCAGCATTTTAACAGAGAGTCCAGAATTTTGGGGAAATATGTTATTAATTTTGTGGCTGAACGCTAAATTAGAAGATCAATACATCCTACCAACCAGTGTTTCGTCAGATTTTTAAAAAGCAGATACGATGTGTTAAATAGGGATCTTTGGAGCTGCTTTTAGGTGGCTGCTGTCTTTGGACAGAGCCAGGAAGTCTGTTTGCAGTCTTTAAGTTAACCAGATGCTCGCAGTAACATTAGGTACTGGCATGAGAATGGTATCAATTTTCTCATCCAACTTTGAGCCCAAAAACAAACAAGCATATTTCCCAAAATGCCAAACTGATATCTAAATCGTCTGCACTCAAAGAAGACTTTTTCAAATTTCAGTATGAATGTGTAATTTGAAAAAGAAAGCAATCTTTAGTGGCTGTTTTGCAACATGTGTTTAATGTTCTCCGGTCAGATGTCCGGTCAGCGTTACCATTCCATCTGCATTCCCAAATATCTTTTTTTTTTGTGATATATCATTCAAGGAGGTCGTAAAAACAGAGAAAAAAAATCAATCAACAAGCTAAAAAACAAAAAAGAGGGCAAATCAAACTTTCAATGCCATTAATCAGCCAAGCTCTTGGTAGGCTAATATTATAAAAGCAAGTGACCGAAAAGCATCATGCAGCATAAGAGGTATGTTCACAAACTAGGCTTGGCAGTCTTCATACATAAGTAATTGGTATGTTCTGTAAGATCTGTATAAGAGCTATACCTTTTCTCATAATATACAGCTCACAGGTTTGTTTTGGACCCCATTACCAGGAATCCTCTCAAATTTCCAATTAGGAACAACTACTGGGATTAAAGCCTATGTCTGATTTTTCTTTTCTCATAAAACATAACATGCATATTGTAAGTTTACAGTGTTCTAACAACACATTTCTTTGCCATAAGTAACGGCATTTGCTTCTTCTGAAAAGATAGTTGAAGTTGAGTGAGTTGAAGCTATTTCTCCTTAAAGACAAAAGCTGCCTTGGAAACAAGAGCGCTACCGGGGCAGAAGAGAGTGCAGACACTTTGGAGGGCCCTAGAGGAGACTGCAAAGCCTATCAAAAATGTATTAGTACCATTTTTGATAATTTTGGAGGAAAAATAAATCAAAAAATGGTTTTCTCCAATTTTTTTTTTTTATATCGCTAAAATCATAATCGTAATTATAATAATAGTGAGTAGAAAGGAAAGGGTGAGAGGATCAGCCTTAGTGTTTAAACTGAGTCTCACCTGGAATGACAGAGATAGTTTTCAATGCTCGGAGAACTCTGAATGTTCTCAGCGCAGATACATTGCCCAGGTCCACAAACTCTGTTATATATCTGAAATAGGGGAAGGATCACACACAGAACAAACACGATGACAAAAACCACACACGCCAAGAGCACAACACCACCGAACCAGGAGGAAACGACGCCACTCACAGAGCCTGTCCACTGAGGAGAAGGGTGGAAGGTAAAAGGAAAGAAAGACACACACACCTAACACCGACCCCGCCCCACTGTCCCCAACCCCACCCCGCACCATCCTGTCTTACCTGGAATTACAGAAATAGTTTTCAATGCCCTCAACACCCTGAACGTGCGCAGAGCTGAGACATTGCCTAGGTTTACAAACTCTGTTATATACCTGCAGGATCAAACCACAGTTACAACAGCTTATTATTTACATGCAGATAAAAGGTGAAAAGATAAATTCAGACAAAGATGAGCTTTATGACATTTTGTATGATGGTCTTTTTTGGGGGGAGGGGTGGGGGCTGTATTTGCTCATATGGAAATAAGTAAACTAGGTGACTTATAGTCGCTGGGAAGACACTGAGCATTAAATTGGATTTTGCAGGTTCCTGACGACTGAGAGAGAAAATGTGAATGACAAGAGTTGGATGGCGAGAGGGAGATGAATCAGACTAAATGACAGTGAGATGTGGGTGTTGTCAAGGAGGCCGAGCAGTGTCAGATGGAGATCTTCGATTCCCAAAGAGAAAACCAGAGAAGTCTCGGCTCAAATGAGGAAACACAGAAGACGGGTTATCAGATAGGAAACAGGCAAAAAGATAATAACTAAAACATCAGTTTACTTTAACCCAACCCAAATACACAACGTATTTGTGTCCAATTTAACGTCCTATTTACTCAGAGCTCAATCGAAATTAAAATACTTACGCCATCGAAATGACCATGAAATCCAGCCAGTTCCATGGATCTCTTAGGAATGTAAACCCATCTATACAGAAGCCTCGCGCAGTGATCTTTACAAGAGACTCAAACGTATAAATTCCCGTGAACGTGTACCTGAAAGACAAAGCGTTGACAGAATCAGTTCACCGCGCTGGATCAAAGCTCGCTCATTTCTAAGTGCCTGCACCTTCATTAACTGTTAAAACACCCAGGAAATGCCGACGTTAGATAAAATTAGAATCATACAAAATCAGATAAAACACTTTTCTGTCGGTCTAATATTTTACTATAATGTTGCTTCATTACATTTGAGCCACACAAATTTCCAGAAAACAGAGGTTTTCAAATACACTGCGATGGTGTCCAGAGGCAAAATTACAAATAGTGTCCTGTAGCATATAGCCCCATCAGTGTTTAATTCTAAAATCTTGATTCTTGTGTGAAAAATATATAGTATGGTTATTGTTCAGAGGGTTTAAAGAGAAAATTCCAAATTTAAAATTTCACAGAATTTGACTGTGACTCAGATGTAGTGCCAACATTGGGACACAAACTGTTATCACCCATTTATATAACTATGAAAACAGATAAAGTGTACTTACTCTACTTGTTTTGACCACTCAGGAGGATCGCTAAAGGTCATGAATATACAGTTGGTCAAAATAGTACACATAATGATCATGCTGAAAAGAGTGAGGAGCATGTTAAGGAAAACGCAGACTGTAGTTGTAATCACATACATCATCAAGCCTCTGTGACATTGTAAAACATAAGAATAAAAAATACGGCTTGCAGTAGGTAATGTATGGCCTACAGTCGAGTACGCATAAACAGCCAGCAATATTTAAACAGTTAAAGTCAAGACATGAACTCAAAGCACTTAACTGAAGGTGGTTAAATGTAGCCACTACTATAAAGGCTATTAAATATTTAAACAGTATATATTTAGGGGAAATGCAAAACTACAGTACATTTTAAAGGTGCAAAGCTTTCAGTGCAGAGAGGCTGACACTCAAAGGAAACCAGGGAAACTTCAGACTTGGCTTTAAATGCCTGCAGAACTCAGTATTAATTGTGCCTTGAAATATTTGAACAATATGTCTGTACAGCATTAACCAGCAGTTGCAAAGACCTACACAGTGCACTATACACAAATGTAGATTTATTTTGGCAGGAGGTGGGCAAAATAAAATGCCACTCACATTACTGCTTTTCTGTTTTATTTTACTTACTTTTTATATATATATATATATCTATAAAAATAATTAATTTGTGCCTAAACTGGAAAACCTTTAATTATGCACCTGGCCTCATTTAGTATATATGCACAGATCTTTAAATAAACCATGTGTATCTGCGGGCACCACTAACTCACAGGTTGCATTGCTGCAGGAAGGAGGCGCAGTGGGGGTCCACACAGCCAAAGTGTGTTTTGTTGTGTAGAAGATGAAAACCTTCTGCTTCATTTTTAAACCAGATGCCCAAACAGTTGTGTGTCACATGACACACAGCTGGCTCACTTCCCTTAACTTGTGCAAATAGATAAGATAAAACAAGTCAAATAAAATATATTTCAAAAAGGCAAAAAATTATACTTTGGAATAAATTTTGCTTTCATAATACTCATGTCTGTTTTAATATTACATTTTAATAATCACTGATATGTGTTGTGTATACCATGCCAAATTTGATGCAACTTATAAATGTTTTGACTTTTACAGATGGACAGATTTGCACATAAAATATTAACATACAACTCTGATCAGCTGAGGTCCTAAAACAAGTTTCCTTTTATGTCTTTAACGGTGCTTCAAATAGAGAGGGGTGCATCCTCCAACTGTTCATTCTGGATTCTTAGATAATGCACCGATAATGTGCTTACCGAAGAGGTCTACCTTGGCTTACTGTTAAGGATGACTCATCATTTGTGCTAGCCTATCCCTTCAGTGATAAAATGGCTACTGCATGGCGTCCTGTGCTCTTTCTTGACTGTAACAAACCGACTCTCTCCTGTACCTCCACTCACAGGAAACGTCGATAGCAGCACGAGCAGAAAGACAGAACACATCATGAATAATACACGTAAACAGGAAACCTTTTCAGTCCCAGCAGTTTAGACACCATTTCAAAGGATATGAATGTATCAAAATTTTAATAGCTAATCGCCTAACCGGATTAAAAGGACTTATTAAGTACAAGGCAGGTGTGGCACTAAAACGGAAGATTGTCTTCCCTTTATTTAGCACTATAAATGTCTGTGGAGAGAAGAAACAGAGAGAGAGAGAGAGAGACAGTTAACAATCAGAAAGATTATAAATAGACAAAGAACAATAGCAAGGAATATTTAAAAACGTATATGTCATCCTATTTGAAACATTGTGAAAACATTTTCTGCAAGGCATACACGGCTAGTATGCGGACGATAAATAAACAACGTGCATTTGGTCATTTAAGTAAAATGCTGCTTTTAAACAAATGCAAATAAAGTGAGAACTGCTGGCAGGATGACTGTGTGTTGTCCCAGACTCTCAGTGCTGCACCGCCCACTGTGGCATCTTTAAGGGGAAGGAAACGGGCAAAACCGAGAGGAGCTTGCAAGCCACTTTCTGTGGATAACCTCATAATTGTTTAAATAAAACATGGCGATTTGCATGAAACATTCATGGAACTGTGCATTTGCACAAGTGATATGGGGCCCTTGTGCTTTTAACAAGGCATCTCTCACTCCACGTTAAGCCTCTGAAGAGACACCGACAGTGGAGTCAGGAGGTAGGGAGAGGAGGAGGAAAGAGGAGAAGCGGGGCGGATGGGTGGGGAGGTGGGAAGCAAGGCGCCTCACGGCGGTGGCGTCACATGACCGCGTGTATTTTGTGCGTTTTGGACAGAAATAAGGTGCGTGCCTGAGTTCTTACTATAACATAAACGTCTGAAAAAAACAAAATGACGAACGCGTCCACTTACAAATAAGACGGATCACCCCTGATGTCAATATTACCTCGATGAAGGGAGACGTCAGCACAGTTTCAAATGACTGGACCCACTTCCTTCCTCCAACCTTCCTCTCTTATTATAATTATAGGTCAGAGCAGCATCTCCCTCATCATTAACACTGTCATCTACCAGTCAAGACAATCACACGCTTGGAAATGTCCCATCATGACATTTCTCTTAAACACAGCCATCATGCACATATGCAGGGTACACATCCATGACTCACAAACAAATGCATAATTACACACATCACATACAGCAGCAGCACCACAGCACAATCAATAACCACCACTGTTACCCTGACACACATGTACTCCACAGCTATCCATGAAGCGCTTTTCTTTTTTGGTAACGCATGACAAAAGTGCTGCTGCAAAGCTACTGAAAATTTCATAATCTAGAGCTGAGCGAGGAGGAGAGGCAGAGAAGGCGGGGGGGTGGAGAGCGAGTGAAGCAGGCAGGCAGGGAGCAACTGTGGCAACAGCAGGCTGAGGAGAAGCAGGGCACGAGGAGCCAGAACGGGGAAGCTGGGCAGAAGACGAAGAAGAGGACGGGAGGGAGGGGGGATGGGTGGGAGAGAGAAACCAAGAGAGCGAGAGAGAGAGCGGCTTCGACACAGAAGCTCGATCCAGCAGGCAGGGCTGCAGCATCTGCATCCGTGAGGGCCTCAACAGCCATTCAGCGACCCTTCCTTTTTTTGACCCTTGTGGCAAGCAATAAATGGGCTGCGTTTATGGCGCCTTTAGCCCGAAAGCCCCACAGTCACAGAGACATTAATATATGAATGCTATAAGGCCTTCCTATGAGATGCCCATGCATTCCTTGCCGTGATTTCGCCCTGTTTATGCCATTTGGTGTGCAAAAAAATATCTTTTTGCATTGTCTCTAGAGGCATGCTGAAATATTCCTGACAATGTTATTAAAATAGATGAAAATTAAACCATTATGGACTGTAAGGTAATATTACTGTAAACATCTTTAACCAGTCCACACAAGACAAAATGCTGCTTTTTCTCTGATATACATCCACTGATATGATGGGGCAAAGAACTCGTGACAGGGGTGACTTCAGTTATCTTATTTTTGAGACGCTTTGCTCTGTCTGTGGCAGATCTTTGTCCTCAGCAAAACATGTTTTGGTTATTTTGGCTGCAGCATGAAGGACAGCAAATGTGCTCATGCATCCTTGCACATGTTGTCCGTTTCATCTCTGTCCTCTCTTCATCTCTCCCTCCCTCCCTTCCTTCTATGTCCTCTCCTTGAAATCTTTCACCGGCCTTGAACAGTGATGCCAACCACGACCCAGCCTAGCTCAGCTCAGCGTGGCACAGCTCTGCTCGGGCCACCAACCAGGCGGGGAGGGCCGTTGCTGCGTCATCACCTAGCCAGCCTCCCGGCCTTCTGTCTCAGCTATAAGATGGCCTAAAAGAGCCACGAATCTAGATTTATCTGGAAGATGAGGAGCAACCTTCCTTTACATATATTCCCCCTCATCTTTCTGCACCTCCTTCCTGCAAGGGAGCTATCCAGATGCAACCTGCCACCTCTCAAATGACAAAGACACACAAGGCAAACGTTCTCCCATCAAGGTCACCACCTGATCTGGTGTCACTGCAGCATCGGCTCCCTTTGGTATCAGAATGACACTAGATTAGGGGCCATAATTAGATTTGCCTGAAGCCAAGAAGCAAAGACAAGAAGCAAGAGCACAAGCGAGGCTACACGGCTCACGCGCATGTGTGTCATTAATATGGAACATGTGGGGGGAAATAGACAGGTGAGCTGCATGTAAGCAAGTGAACAATCAACAGTGCCATGGATCCCTGGACATGTTTGCCACGTGTCATCTGAATCGTGTCTCCTCCTTGTGCGCCGGACTGGTGCGTTACATAACAGTCAGCGTGCACGGTGTAAAGACAGAGAGGTATAACACGGAAACAGACGGAGAGGAACGCTGATGCTGATGCTGTGCAGCCTAACGCACACATGCACAATATCTAAACAAATCTGTTCAGGTAACGACGATGACTAAACACGGCATTACCCTCCTGTTTTGTCAGGTAGGGTTTGCTATATTTTGAGATACTCTGTGTGGACCAAGGTTTACACAACGCTGTTGTCAAAACGTGCAGCAGTTTTGAAATGAATATATGATCAAAGGAGACCATCTTGAACAAAAATGCCAATTTTGTTATATAACTTTTTTTTTTACTATAAATAGACAACAAACAATGTTACCATGGTAGAAGGTTTTAGCCTTCACTGCTCAGTCCTATTATGAACACACGAGCATTGAACTCACCACAGTACACCTTGCATTTGCACTGATGCTTAAGGAAAGGAAAGAACAGCCATTTTATGATCAATTATTCTCGCACTCCTACGAGTAAAAATGTAGAACTCTTAGAAGCATCTTTAGCTCTACAGCTTTCCATAATACAGTTTCTTTATAGTTTTCAACTTTCCTGAGCCTCTAATTCTCCCTTTTTCAATATCTGCAAGGCCTGTCTTCTGTTCTTTAAGTTCGGAGGCTTTTGTACAACAAAAACAGTTGAGTGAAACAAATGCAGTCTCCAGCAGTTTAGGCTAACAGGTGCACATTAAAAGACTGTCAAGGTCATCTGTTTGTCCTCACACTGAGGACGACCAGACGTCAGACGTGACAGAAACCCCAGAGAGACACGTGTCTCCTTTAAGACAACCAGAGTCCTCTCAGCCTGCTGCTGCTTCTCTCTCCTGCCACAGATTAATTTTTCAACAATTAGGAAAGTCTGTCATGTGGAACAACGGTCTTTCAACAGTAACTGCTTCTGACCTTTTCCCCAAAGCCCTGTGAGCACATTGGAGATACAGCAACGGCCCACTCAACAGCTCGAGAGCTCGGCTCCAACACTCCCCAAAGGTCTTCGAGGAGGAAAACGTAATTACCTCCTGCAGCCTAATTATAAAATTAAAAATAACTGTAAACATAGCACCCCTGAAAGTCAAGTGTCAAAAAAACCCTAAAAAAAACCCACAGTGACTCTGCTGTCTGCGTAATTTCCGGTCATAACTTGTGACTCACTTCAACATAATGAAGTTTCTTATCTACTGAATGCTGTCCAAACCAGTTATGTACTAAAATTATGAATGTCTGAGTTTATCTGATGTAACACAACATCAGAGGGATAACAACACAATCACAATGTCTCAGGTTAAAATTTACTATAACCACTACAGTCAGATGCTACAACTATTTCTTCCAGATGCCATGCAAGCGTTGGATTTTTGTTTTAAACTGAGCTCAACTGATCACAATCAAATCTCTCAATATGAAAAAAAAACATTGAAAAAAAATCAAAAGAAAAGTGTTTTATGAAAAAAAGAGTGCAAACACAAATCAGGCCATGCACAAGGATGGAAAGATAACAGTGATGTAACAGGGTCACATTTTCACTTGCCAAATGCAATATTAAAGGTTTTTGGGAGGAATATTTTGAGCATTTTGGAAGCCTGAGAGCGAGGGACAAACACCAGAAACATTGCACTGCACCAATATTTGCAGCAATGAGAGTCAGATACTTTGTTTTAGAATAAAGCCAGCACTCAATTTGACTAAAATCATTGTTGTGTGTTTGTGTGTGTGTGTGTGTGTGTGTGTGTGTGTGTGTGTGTGTGTGTGTGTGTGTGTGTGTGTGTGTGTGTGTGTGTGTGTGTGTGTCTGTGAATACTCACTTTTTGAGTATTCACGTAGAATGGGTCCAGATCCTCCAGTGGTACCGCCACCATTCCCTTAGGGATGTCCCCATAGATGTAGGGCAGGCTCTTCCCAGCCTCCAGGTCGCTGTTGGGTTTGGGCTTGTTCTCGTCATCGTCGTCGCGGTAGCTGCTGTCCTGCTTGGGTGGCTTTTTGTTCTTCTCCTCTTGGATGCGCTGCTCAAGGACCGCCAAAGATTCTGGAGTAAACTTCTTGAAGCTGTCAGGTCCTGGCGGTGCAAGAAGGGGTGCGGCCATGTTTTCATCCTGCAGCTACTTAGTCTTTAGGTTTGTACCATCCACGGTAGCAGCTCTGCAGGGGGGGAGGGGGATAGAACATGAAATGACATACAACAAAAATGGTGGCCTGAAATTAACAGTTAGCTGGGTGCCCATTTAAAAAGATTGCAGAAAACGGAGACAATAAAGCTGCAAAATGTTATTTTATGCAACAAAAAAACAAGAAAATGTTGAGATCTTGTAAAGTTAAATAAGTATTTGCAGGCTAAGAGATCTCCTCCATCTACTTTATCTCCATTAAGGAAGTGAGCTGAAGAGAACCATTAACAGACATTTGTTAAATTATCCTCTGAAGCAGCAGAGTGTGTGGTTGACTTAAATAAAGAGAATATTTCAGATAAGAGTGTTAAAGAGCAACGCATAATGCTTATTCTCATAAGATGGGGGAAATATCAGATAATATACTGAGGAAGCCTCTTAGATGAGAGGTTTTCACAAGCCTAAAGAAGCCCAGTTGCATTCTTATTTCAAGCTTTCCAGTCAACCATGACCTGGATGACTGTGAACGTTTATATAAAAACCTGCATATTCAGTCATTTCCAACCTTTGAGGAGCTGTTTTACCAAAAAAGAACTCCAAACCAGTGGTATATGCTTCAGTTGATGAATATGGTCAGTTTTGCCATTTCACCTCAGGTTGTATGTTTTTTATTGGTTACATATATTTGCGTTGCCATGGCAAATCAGATGTTGCACAGGTTAACAAACAAAATAAATATTAAAGAAGATGTATTTTATAATTAATTGAATGAAGATCAAGTTCCATCTGCACAAAAAATCAAACCACAGGTTTAAAAATCTCACCCCTCATGACTCTGTCAAACAAAAAGGCTGAGAAAAAAAGACCTTACAGTAAAGGCTTTCTCCAAAACGCAAAGAGGGTAACATGACAAATGTTCAAGCTGCAGGAACACCGGGCAGTGCTGAAGCAAAGAGGAAGGAGCTGAAATTAGAGTTCAGTTAAGCCAGACTTGAAAAATTAACGAAATCATTAGAATTTTTGGAGGATTTCTAAAACATCACCCTCCCCTCTCTTCGCCCTGTGTTTCACCTGCTGCTGCAGCGCAAAATCATTTCATTTCAACAGGAGCAAGGTGTCTGCAGCCTGAACAGGACAGGCGGCCATATTTGAGTCAGCGGGCCCCGTCACTTCCCTGCCTCCCTCTTACATAACAGCCTCTAATTGAAATGCTCGACGCGTTAAAACCGGCATCACACGGGAAAGACTCCACTCTGCGTGTCCCGACACTAGGTGGAAAAAGCACAGGAGACGTGAAGCAGGTGAGGCGAGAGGTCTGTTTTAAAATGGACACCAGAACCTCGGAGCCTTCTGCTGCGAGGCTGGCGCTGTCCGCTTCAGCACTGCACGAGCTCATATTCATACACGTGCGCGCGCACGTGAGTGCCTACAAAAAAGGTGCGGGGGGTGCACACAACCCTCCGTTCTTTTCTTTTTTCTTTTTCTTCCCCGACACCTTCAGGCCTGTAGTTTATCCTTCAAATCTCCTCAATTATTAAGTCGTGGTGGCAACACTCGTCTCGTTATCAGTCCCATCGGCTGCTACATCTAAGCCTAGCAGTGCGATCAGTGTCACACAGAAACGGAGAACATTCTGGCATCTTCGCGGTCAATTCAACTTGTTTCCTAAAGGTTTGAATTAGAGAGCCACTGCGTTTCCAATCTATTCCTGTGCTGAGCTTCACAGGGAAGCTGTGGGTTATACTGCGCAGTGAAGTGGCCCGCTACAACCAAATTGGCCAAAGCTGTATTGCTGCAGTGGGAGGTTTACATGTTAAAAATTGTCACGCTGAGGTAAGCGCAACCGTGGATCAAAGTCACGAGTGTGGTGTCGATGTAAAAATAACAATCAGGTACATTTTGTCCTCCCTGTGAAACAGCAAACATGGTTTTGTTTTTCTTGGGTTTTTTTTTTTTTTTTTGTCTTCTCAGGGATGTTCTGTGCGTTTTTGCGCGTTGTCTTCAAGGATCTGCACCACACCCGTGAAGCCATGTCGACTGCCAAATCAATAAGGCTCTATCTGTGCACAAAATAACCCAGGCTGCGAAGCTAAAAGTAACACAGTCTGCACCACGGCGTTAAACACGACGATTAGAAAACAGCAATGCTCATGTCACGCCAAAATCACCTGGAGGAATGCAAATTTCCCGTCTGCCGGTGATGGAAAGAAGATCGGGCTACTTACATAGCATCAACCCCTTCTTGAAGCCTTGTGGGGTTTCAAGTGCAACATCCTTTAGTCCGGAGGATATAAAGAAAAAAGCCCAAATTAAAAATAAAAACCTACAAAGTTTTCTGGGCTTCGAAGAAGTCAGACGGCGCCCTGCCTGAAGCCTAACCTATGAGACATTTTCTCCTCCCTCCCCTGTTTTCTAATCAGTACCTCCGATGCTCGGTGAAATGGTTAATCTGATAAATTCCGACAACAACTGGCTGTTAAATATATTTCCCCCCCTCTTCGCACTGGTCCAGCCGGTAGATGCCCATCGAGCGCAGACACCCTGTTTCGTCGCGCTCGCTCCCCCAAAAAAAGATGCGGGGCAGTGTGCAGCTCTGCGACATTTAGGCTACGCAGGGATAGCCTACCGACGGAGAGAAAATCTGCCCTCACCTACCGAGGCGCGCCAGGCTTTCCCCAACGGTTACAAACGCAGGATACTCACTTCGTAAGCGTTACAATGAATCCAGAGAGCCGTTGCAGGACTGCAGATGTGAAAAAGCTTGGGGAGAAACTGCGGTTGTCGCCATATTGTTGCTGCTACCTTCCCCCTCAGCGCGAGCGGTTTTCCTGCATAATTGATGACTCTCAGCAGAATGTGAGGGAGTGTCGGAGAGCGCGTTTCGTAAAATCGTAAAGGTCATTTAGGCCCGCAGACTCCAAACCCCCCCAGTGAGCGCCTCACAGCACAGGATCAGGGATGATCCATGGTGAGAGACTGTGCGCAGAAAACACGCTCAAGGTTTTTCTGACAAAACGCATTGGCTCACTGTGTGAGCAGTGTGTGTGTGCAGTGTGTGTGTAGTGCAGGAATTTATCATGTCTAGGCATTCAAATAGGGGAGGCCACTACATGTCTGAGATATGGGAAGAAAATAATAGTTTCTTGAAAGACATTAAAGCTGATGAGTGTATGAAAAGGACAGTTACGCACACACGCGCGCGCGCGAACACACAACTAACGCCTTAATTGTTTCTCTTTCTCACATGTTACACATCAGTGTTATAAACATTTGTTCACTTATCGTCACATACTTGCAAATATATTATTTTAAGCCGATCACCTCATCTCCAAATGACTGTTTTCACTTACAGGCCTCCTCCAGCACTTCGCCCTTTAATAGCACAAATTTAAATGCAAATAGGCAGCTCTTAATCCGCTAACCTGCCCTCTGTCTTTTTGCTGTTATGTAATGGGCGCGCGCGCGTGTGTGTGTGCGAATCAATGCAAACGGAGCCTTAAAATAAATCAAGTGCATTCACATTTGTGTAGAGTAGCTGCTTTTCCGTTAAAACTTTTTTTTACGCACATCAAAAGAGCTGAACGAGCACCTGACGTCATCGGTGGTCGGAACAGTTTCTGTTTGCGATCAAAAATACACACATATATATTTATATATACATTTATGAAGGAAAAGAGTTGAAACTAAATGGAGTTAAAAGGTCTTCTCCTGTGTCTGAACGTCTGCTATTTGACTGCATTATCCGCTTCGCCACCAAGTGAGTACAGGCAGAGGTTTTAGTGTTATTTCTTCTTTTCGTCCACTTTTTAGTAACGTATTCAGCCAGTTTTTGATTATCAGTAACATCAGAATCCCGTTTTGCGGTGTTTTTTTTGTTTGTTTTTAGCAAAGCCCCTCTTTCTTGGACCCGAGTGTTATTTAGGTGAAATTTTCTAATGAAATAATATAAGTTTTGTTTTGTTTTTTTAAACAGGTGTCTCACTTCAGCTTTTTGAGATGATGGCTACTATTGAGCAGCTTACTTTACTGGGTCCATGTGCTGACTGTGACTCAGCACTTTACCTGATAAACATTTTATTTGTGTTATGATATGATGACGTCTCAGTGATACACTCAGTTCACTTCCTCGTTGTTAATGTACTTTCTTTATTTCTTTACTAACAGAAAGATTAATTAGCACATCACCCGCAATTTTGCAGTTTAAGAAAAATTAAACCATTCACCCACTATTCACTATTATGTGTTATCACAAAAGCAAACAAAAACAAGTAATACTATTTTATTCAATTTTTTATATTTTATATATATTAGTTTGGTTTCTATCACCATTGCTGTCACCAAAACCTATATAATCACTTTTGGCTATTTTGGATGTTTGTTGCGCTTTGAAAATTATTCGGTAGCACTTTTTAGTACAGCTCGGCAAGAATGTGGTAATAGGGGGGTGATCAAGGAGAAACAAGCAGGTAACAATATGAAAATAGCAGGTTATTACCCCAGAAAGTTAATGTTGGATCCCTCTCAATAATCCAGTTAAGGGGATATTACTAGTATCCAAGTAATGTCCAAGTAATTAAGGTATGGTTAATGCCAACACGTATATGGTAATAGTATCCTAATATGTTAAAGCGTCAACCAGTACTACAATACTATTATGAGACTACTACCAATATGACCTGTATATTTGAGTGGTCAGTAACGCTAGAAAGGAGCTGTATAATTGTGTTTTTCACATTAAAATGAAAAACACATTTAAAGTTTACGTAAAAGTCAACTTAAAACCTTTTTTAATCTTTATTAGGTTGTGGGGAACGGCCTCTTTTTGGTCCTCCAGGTGCTTCTCGGATCGTGGGTGGCCGGGAGGCTCCCAAGGGGGCGTGGCCATGGCAGGTCAGCATCCAGATCCAATACAGGCACCACTGTGGTGGCACTATCCTCAGCAGCGTCTGGGTGCTCACTGCCACACACTGCTTCTACCATCACCTGTGAGTATCTTAAAAGTAACAGTTAGAGCACTTTACACAAACAATGGGGGAGGGGGGGGGGGGTGACTGAACAAGAACTGAAAAAGTGAAATAAAGCTTTTTAAAAGCTTTTGATAATGACAAAGCGGGACTTCTCGAGTACTAACCCGGTGAGGTGTTCGAACTTTTGCTTTGGACCTTTCCTATAAGATAAAATAATACACATGTTGCTCAAAATACATGCGTCATCTTTAATTTTAAGGCTTTTTAAAACTTGGGCCATCTTTTACTTACTGAGTAGAGTAACAGAAATTCCAGATCTTTACCGCAACTTTATTGGCGTGAAGGTAAACGCTGACAGAGAGAAGTTGTCTGCTTCCATTTATGTATATGTTTATGATTTTTTTACTCTTCTCTTTTGTGTCCAGATGGATCAGCCTAAGCAATTTTCGTGTGGTGGCAGGACTAAATACGCTATCTTCTCCGGGAAAATACGCCCAGGTCCGCTCCATCAGGGGAGTGAAAATGCACAATGATTACAATATTGTCACATCCGATAACGACGTGACGCTGTTGCTGCTCAGCTCGCCCTTTAAGTTCACCAACTACATCCAGCCTATTTGCCTTCCTGGTGATGTGATCCATGAGGCCATGCTCAACCTCAGCCACTGCTTCATCAGTGGATGGGGAAGCACCTATTACAAAGGTAGGAAAGGCCAGAGTTACTATTTTAAAATAAGAAAAATTAGTATTTAGTTTAGGGCAGGGATGTCAAACATAAGGTCTGGGGGCCAAAATTGGAGCCAATCTGGCCCGTTGGACAGTTTTGGAAAAAGTGAATGATACATTTTTGGACTTTTAAATGTATTTTTATAAGTTTTACAACTTTACATGCTGACAAAGACCACCAGCCACGCCCATTTATACATCAAAGGAGCTAAGTAACAGATAAACAAGTAAATGACAAAAAAGTTTGTTTTCCATTGTCTACTATAGAAATTTTGGTTCAACAAAAGAACATTTTTGACAATTAACAAAACCTGTTTGTTGTTTTTGTAAATACGGGAGAGTCTGCACAGTGAGATAGCAGAACTTTTTCTTCAGTTTTACACATTTATCAGGTAGAGAAACAGAGATTTACTACTGAAGATTTACTTTTTATCTTTTATTAACACATCTCAATGTGGGCTCTGCCAGCTCCTGGCAACACAAGTCAGATGAAAGGTTGAGAAAATGATTGAAATAGCTGAGTTTATTGATGTCAACCAAAGCATGCAAAAAGTGAAGGGGTTCTGAAGTATTTGCAGCTGTATTATCTGTATGTCCGGTGTTACATGTCATCCATGCAGCAGACAAACTTCTGATCATCAGGAAGTTTATTGTGAGAACAGGAAAAGTTTACAAACAGAACGATGAGAAATTTTGTTAAAGGTGAAATGAACTCCACTGGCAAGTTACTGCTGAACTTAACATCTACTTGACTATTATGTGGCTTTCAGTGCTGCCTTTCACAAGTTCTTATCAACAGAGGTAATGCACGTTGCTGAATGTTAGAGCTCGTCTTAACCCTGAAGCCTACCTCATAAGATGAAAACTAGAAAACTTGATGTTGTGAAGCTGGCATGTGTTGAATACCAAAAAGATTTGCCAGGGCAATTGAACTGGCTCTTGAAGATTCTCAAGAACATCTTGAGATCTTGAAGGCTGCTACTCAAAATACAGCCCGCTGGTTTTCAGAGGATTGTGTAGAAATCCAGAAACTTCTAGAAAGTCAGAACCAGCCTTCCTCACAGTAAAGACCAAAACGCAGAAAGAAAGAAGAAAGAAACACTTGGAGTTCCTGATGCTACAAAAAGAAGGAGAAGAATCGCAGATTCTGTCAGATAAGAACGACTCCCAAGGCTTGTTTGCTGCACTGAAGGCAAACTGTGGTATCCACATGATGTTACACCGGTAACATCTGACAGGAGATATGAAGGACACCACTGAGTGATGAAAGGAACGGTTTTAGAACCTCTTTAACACAACTTCAAGTCCCAGTTAGAGCTCGGCTGTGTATATCCATTTCAATGGATGAGCCATATAAAGCACTCAAGGAAACTAGGAAAGCTCAGGTATCAGGTCAGGCTCTTATATCTCTACAACACCCCCTGGAAACAGAAAAGATCACACTGAATAGGAAAGAATCAGTGAAACACCATATGTAGATCACTGGGGTGCACTCTGAAACCTGAGAAGTGCAGAATTGTCAAATCAAGTGTTCATGCTGCGCAAGCTATTTGTTGACCAGGTTACAGTGCCTCACAAATAAGGTGGCACATCAGCTTCAAGTTGGGTGGTCACTCAGTGCAACAGATGTGGAAAACTGTCATTTCTAGGGCAGGTCGCACAAGTGTGGCTATCACAGTCTAATCTACAACTGAGTCACAATGGGCTGCTAGTGACCTGTTTTTGAATATATTATATAATGTAGATACTTAAAGCATGATTTTTTTTCCTCTGTTTTTAAATGTCGCTCTCACATTACGTCACATATATTAATAAAGTTTTTTCAAAGCATCTTTGGTGTGTGAACTGCAGGCCCGCTGATGAACAAACTGCAGGAAGCTGAGGTGGAGCTCATCGACAGACGAACATGTAACCGGGTCACCTGGTATAACGGCATCATCACTGAGAAGATGATCTGCGCAGGACTGGAGAGCGGAGCAGTCGACGCCTGTCAGGTGCTGATCCTTGGGTTTTGTTTTTGTTTTTATTTGGGTTTTTTATTAAGTCACTACGGGCTGGTTGAAATTAACTTCACGCCGCTGCTGTTTGTGTCTGCTTCAGGGTGACAGCGGGGGCCCGCTGCAGTGCTACAGCGAGAATCAGGATAGGTTTTATCTGGTTGGCGTGACGAGCTTCGGAGAGGAGTGTGGACTTCCTCATAAGCCTGGGGTGTACGCACGAGTCAGCGTTTTTTCAAAGTGGCTGACTGCGAGTCAGACAGCGGTAGCAGCATCTGCTGTCCACAGAGCGAGCACGGGAGTCATCGCAGCTCTGCTCGGTGCTGCTTTGACGCTGCTCTGAAACATCCAGACTGGCAGCAATAAATATCCTAACTGAAGCAAACAGCTCTGAATGCCACACGCTTATTTTTTCATATACAGTTCATAACAACAACCCTGTTAGAGCTGTCAGAGCTTTTTTAAAGGCACAGGAGAGCCACATTTCTTATTCAGCAGCTTACTTTGAGTGATGGTGTAATTTGTTGTCAAGCCAGAAACACTCTGATTGTTTCACATGAGATATCTGTGTTTATTAATTTTCTTTATATAGCATGTAAATACAGACAGGCACATGTATGTGATGACATATGCTTTGTCTTAAAATGAGCTCACATTTTTTTAACACGTTGCTTTTGTTATCAGTAATAGAAGGAGGGTTAAGAAGTGCTAATAATGGATGGTTTTTATTTCTCTGCTGGAAGGAGTTGTTTCCTTTGGAGAGACGAGTCCATTAGAAATACAACAGCTGTAATATGACTCTGAAAGGCAGCTGCTTCCTTGGAATTCACTTTATTGCCGACATTTCCACAACAACTTATCTTGCTTAGCTTATCTCATAGAGTTTTTAAGCCACTCAGCAGAAGAGAGAAGAGCTTTTAAACTCCTGAGTGGGTACAAAAAAGATGTCAGAGCTTTTATTTATTAGGAAGACCAGCAGTTTCCCTTTTTTCCCCAATAAAAGCTTTAAAACATCCAGAAAAAACTTTATTAAGAGCGACAGATTGTATTAAGATGTTAAAAGGCTTAAGTTTAATTCCTGGATTAATGGCATGTCTGTAGGTGATTATATAAATGTATTAACAGCCTGATTTTAACTGATTAGCCTGATTTAGAGTTTCTAGATGGTGTTTTTAAGAAAGCTTTTCTTTTAAGAAACACATTTCCAGTGTCTAATAAAACTAAATTATTCTGTTTCAAAAGTCTAATTATTCTTGCATTAATATATAAAAAATAAATGAATAAAAAAGTAACTAAATACACAGCTTCTTCCTTTCTGATACTACTTTGTTACACTGCAATAGACCTAGACTGCTGGGGTCTTCCCATGATGCATTGTTTCTTTTTCACTTTCTTTGTGTTTCCACTCTGCATTTAATCATGACTTATTATCAATCTCTGGCTCTCTTCCACAGTGTGGTTTTACCGCTCCCCCTGCCCCTCACTCCCAAACGGGCGTAGCAGAAGGCGGCCCTTCCCTGAGCCTGGTTCTACCAGAGGTTTCTTCCTGTTAAAAGGGAGTTTTTCATTCCCACTGTCGCCAAATGCTTGCCAGTAGGAAGTTGTGTGATTATTGGAATTTTCCCTATATATTGTCGGGACTTTACCGTAGAATATAAAGTGGTTTGACAGGACCTTTAATGATCAACTAATTGCAACAATCAACTATTAATTATCTGTTGGTTCAAGTAAAGAAATGTCTTATTTTATTAGATGTGAATATTTGTAAGAAACGCTAAGCAAAACTGGAGCGTGGCAGCTTAACCCCCCCCAAACACACACACAGAGCAGAAACACTGACACCTGCTGGAGGGAAGATGCCATTTTCTTTCTTGTAACAGCCCCTGGTTGCAGATAGATAAGAAAAGAAGAAGAGAAAGTACAAGACAGGTCTGACAAAGCAATTTTTTTATTATTTGACATGAAACACATCCAATGACAGAGTGACAGTGTTTTTGTCAAGTAAGACATGTTGTTGTTGTTAGAAGTTATCGCACCATTAACCAGTTGAGAATGTCTTTGCTGCAGCTCGACGATGCATAGTGAACAGACAGTTGCTGAGGTATACATTGTGGGCCCTTGAGTTTGTGGGGGTTTGCGTTTGTGTGTACGAGTAAAAGATCCTAATTTCATTACCTCGCAGGTACATTTACATTTTGTGCTTAGGATAACTTTGGAGGTTTGAAATGTTCGCCATTCGTCACAACACAATATGAAAACTCACATAAATATTCAGAGCGCATTGTCCATCAGATCCCGAACCGATGATGATGCAAGCATTGAGTGACTGAAGACATGTTGGCATGGAAAAAGAATGACTTGGTTTCACACAAAAGGGCATCTTCTTGTAATGACACTGGAGAACAAAATTGTCAACTTTCCCTTATTGAATAGCACCAATGTCTATTGAAAAGGCTTGAAGGCCAACATGAAATTATAAAACTTTATTAAAACTTGTCAGAGTGAAACAGTAGCGACAAAGCAATAATCACACAGCAGCCTCAGAAACCTCAGAAGACGTGCGACTCCAATTTCACTGGCACGCACACACGCCGTCGGTGTCGGTCACCGATTGAAAAGTGGTTTAATCGACGTGCGACAAAGCCGCTCCTACATCAAACCAGCTGCTTGCAGATAAAGATTGCATCAGGAAAATATTGATGAAATCCCTAGAAAATATATTAAAATTCCAATTTTGGATGGAAAGAGTAAAAATACAGTGGAGGCGACATTAAAAAAAAAAGAACTTAAAAAAAACAAAAAAAACAGGTTTACCATTTTGGGAAAATTCTTACAAAAGACAAAACTTGTTGCACCATAAAAGCCAAATATCACTGCTGAACACACGCGCGCGCACACATACACACACACACTCACATAAAATGATATTGGGAAAGTGCACGTTTGTTCCTGCCCACTGAAACCTTTTTTTGTTGCTTGCAATGTGGTAACCTTAAAGTAATAACAATGCAGAAAATGCTGTCAAGTATGAAAAATCAAGTCAAGTTTTTTTGTTTTGTTTTTTTATCTACAGATTCATTTTCATGTACACATTAACACCAGTAATACAGTATTTGACCTCTAAAATACAGTATACAGACATCTTTATTACTTCACTTTTTAAAGGAGGGTTCTGCAATTTTAAAAAAATCTTTTGAATCACAGGTTTGTTGCGGATTGTTCCCAGTTCATTTTCTTTTTTCTTTTAGTGTTGCCCACATTCAGAATTAATGGGTCTGAGTGATGACGGATATGTTAAAATCAGAAAGGTATGAGCACGAACATAAAACACCACCCTTCCTCTTAAAAAACTTTTTTTTTTTTTTTTAAATGTATGTGTGAGTTTTGAGCTACAAACTGGTGTCCGATTTCTCGCTTAGATTCGGTGAAACAGTTCTTTAAATAAGCAATAAAAGTACAGAAGTTCCACAGGTTTAATAAGGCAAAGCTAGCTCCTCATTCTTGATTTCTTTGTTTTGCTTTTTTTTTTTTTTTCTTAATTCAATGGTCCATTATCGTAAATGTCACCATGGTAAAAGGCACCGACTTGCCTTCAGATTTTCTACATTTATCTAATCAGCTGTGACACTAAATGAAACACGTTCTTTGATATAAGGTGGAAAACTACACACAGACTGAAAGCTAGCAGCTCACTTCAGAACCTCAGACCAAGCCAGGCGAAACCGAACAAAACGGCCCTCGAACACAGCCTACACAGAGAAGTTGGACCTTAATTTTTGTTTAGCGTTTTTTTGGTCTGCTATTGTTTTCAGAGCCTAGAGTGCCAAACTCCAGATTAAGCCTCCGATGTATTAACATCACATTAAAGCCACATTAGAGCTAAACATTTGACTTTATAAAGGAATTTGGCGACTTCACCCACAAAAAGAAAACCTTAAAAACTTCCCTCAACTTTCTAATTCAGTGCTCCTTGTACATTTGAATCTCTCCCTGGAAGTTCCCCGTGCATATCGGGTGATGCTGGAGCTCAGCTGCAGGAGCCTGGATTAAATTGGCCTTTGCTATCTCTCCTACTTTCCTAAGGTTACAAAAATGCCCCTGCAAAACTGTCAGACTGAGCAAGCTGGTTGTCATCTACAACTCAAAGAACAAACAATAGTTTTCACCTCATGAGTCCACAGGATCCAGGCCCAAAAGCTGCAAATTCTACTGTAAAGCCTCCCTGTTGCACTTGCTGTGCCAACTCCGTTCCTACCAGATTTGTATCCCTGAGGTGTTTTCCTCTTCAACAAAACTAAATCCAGTCTGAAATGTGTTCAGTCTAATGCACCAGTGAGAGGTGCATTAGCTGTTCTGGGGTGCACAAGGAGACCACATTGAAGGTGCGATCGCACAAATTTCAAATCATTTCCGGTTAGTTCTTCTCATGGGTGAAGTCACAAAAGTTTGTTGATGGTACTTTGTAAGATTTTTTTTTAAAGAAAATAAATACCCGGTGAGAAAAACTACACATTCATACAGAGACACCACTGTTCTCAAGATATTTCCTTAAAAAACAAAACCTTTAGATGAACCAAATGCTCATCTATACTGGAAAAAATATTTTAAAAATAGCTACATTTGTACAACACAAACAGTGCTGTCATTTATAGTCATACGTATTTATTTCTTTACAACATTTTAGCTGACAGATAAAGAGTAAAGAGAGTTAACTGCAAAATATTACATGGGTTAAAAGGAGAAGAGAAACAGAAGGTTGTCTGGGAATAACTTCAGAACATTCTTGGTCTCCCTCATTAACACCGGGTACTTATTTCTTCTTTAAGAGCAACTCTTGTTGAGCGCCGGGAGGCTGTGAATGCTTTTACATGAGAGGCACAAAAACTGTGACAAAGCCTGAACATTCAGCATAGGCAGCGAAATAACTGCTGTGAGAATCCTTGGCTCGCGAAGCTTGTTTTCGTTTTGTTTCGAGCCCGCATGTAGACGTCACCTGCACTCCCAGCTGGCATGCACACCTAAACACAGACTATAGTTTCGAAAGTTGTTCTGAAAATTGGCGCTTTTTAAAAATAGATTAGTACTATCACAATCATACGAGCTATCTAACCCACCGACTCCTACTCACACCGAAGATGAAGAATCTGTTTCATCTTTACTACTCAGGTTCATGAAGTCTTTCTTTTCCCACACCAACAAGTAATTCAAGCATTTTTTTTAAGATATTTTTTTGTTTTGTCATTGTCGACACTAAGTCTGCCAGCAAACATCGCGTGTGATGGAAAGTGGACGCCACTGTGCACCTGGTGGGCAATTGTGTCAGGACTGCCCGCTGTGGGCTGTGCTTGCTTGTGGCGCTTTTAATACTGATGTGGATTTGCTCTTTTTGACAGCAGCAGGCATGAGGGGTGGGGGAGGCAGGAGAGACAGGAAATCGAGGTGCGAGGACGTAAAGTGCAAGGGGAGAAGTTCCAGTGCACCTTCAAGATTAGACGGGTTTAAAAAAAACAGAAAAATCTGACACATGAGCATGCATGGTTCAGAATGAAAGCAAAAGGATAGAAAAATGAGGGGAGGATTCCATTCTTCTCTTTCTGGGAGTAATTAAAATATCCTAAAAACATGAGTTTGATTGATGAGGGAGAGGTGGGTGCAGAAAAAAAAAAGGATGATGGGATTTCTCCCAGTCGACACGTGCGTCTACCTTTCAGGAGCAGAGAAAGTGTCAGGCCCCACAGTAGAAATCTCAGTGAACCTGGACTGCAGCAATCGAGCAGGTGGAAGTAAAGACAGAACAGTTTCTGAGAGGGAAGCATGTTGTCGTTACAGTACTTGAGTTGTTTCTCGCGTTCCCACGCCGTTTGGCGTTTCCAATGAGTGTGTCTGAGGTTTTAACTTCGGGGCTGCTACTGTACACGTCCCCAAAGTCCTTCTCCCTCGTTGTCTGTTCTCGGAGCCTGGCTCAGGTTTCTGCATCAGTTGGTGAAGGGTGTTCACATGTTGTAGGCCACGTAGATGGGGTCCAGTTGGTCAGCCAGGAAGGAGTCTCGTAGATGCATCCTCTGCTTCTCTCCCCGGGAGTTGATGGGGATCACCCCCGGGTCCACGATGACCACCACTCCGACGATGAGGTGGTGCTCCTCCAGGACCACATTGGTGACGAGTGGCACCAGGTCCAAGGCCTCCTGCTCCGAGCCGCTAAGCTCCGCCACCACCACCAGCAGGTTGGTCCATGTAAACACGGCACTGCGAAGCGAGAAGTGGGAAAAGTTCAGGTTTCTGCTACTGTTTGCTACGAGGATCAACAACGCCATGTTAAGTGCACATCTGCTGCTCCTTACCTCTCTGCGATGCTGCGGTGGGCGCGGGACACGGACGTCTCGATGTCAATGGGGTGATAACGCAGCCCCCTCAACTCCAGCGTTTCATCCAGGGAGCCCACCACAAACAAGGCATCATGGCGATCTGTGGCGGGGACATAAAACTATTTGATTATTTACAGTTCCTACAATATAAAGTGTCTTGTTTTAAAGATCTGGCCACAACTGTGGAACCTGTACCTTTAATAGATTAATAGATTAGGGTCCAATGTTGTGATGCATTTGTGATGAGAACTTTCAGTACAACCGAGCATTTACATTTTAAAGGGTTTAACACCAATTGCTCCTCCAAGTCATTATTACATTATTACAATGTCACGAAACATCTTTTATCAAATGTCCTCTCACCTCCACTTGCATCCAGCAGCTCTGTTCTCTTGATGAAACCCAAGTAACTGGTCCTGGCCCACAGAGTTTGGGGCTCCCCAAAGCTGAGCCTGGTGTTGAAGTGGTCTGCCTGCAGGCTCTCCTCCCCATAAATGGTGTAGTAGCCACTGGCATTGTGTGGGCTGTTCACCCAAATCTGCACCAAAAAAAAGACTTTCTGAATTACTTTGGCTGCTAAATTTTGACAAGAAGAGAGAAATTTGACTAAAAATGAACATAAAATAAATCTTTTGACTGTCGCCCTCTTCCTTTACTCCGTGCCGGTGAAATCAGACGGTTTGTGGCACATGTTTGCGCACTCACCTCACCAAGATGCGAGTCTCCCAGTGGGCCTCTGGTCTCTGGGTTGACTATGATGACTCTCACTCCTGGTAGGATCTTCGAGGAGGAAATGAGAGGAGAATTTCACTTTAAGACTCCTTTAACCAACTCTTTTAGTGCTCTGGTTCTGTGGCCACAGTGAGCATCACATAAGTGAGGTTTACCAGTCAGTGATCAATACTTACAGTGCCCGACTCCATGAGTGGAAGACTCTGTGGCGCTCCTCTTTCCACTAGCCTCACCCTGAGGGACACAGAGAAAAGACAAGCCTGTCAGTCTTTCTGTTGTTGTCCACCAGCTGCATCACGTGACTAATGTGGTTGCCTTTGTGCTGCTTTATGAGACTCTTCAGCCTTACCTGTCGTGACGCAGGGACTTCATGTCAACATAGACAGTGGAGGGGTCTGGTCCAGCAGTGCCCTAGTGATATGGGGGGGAATACAGTAAAAACAAAGTTTTTTAGCTTACAGGACATGAATAAGTTATTATCATAAGTTATTAACATTCAGTACATCTCCTTGTGCAGCTCAGATGACATGGATTGTTATTTTTGTTGAGCAGAACCAAAAAAAAAATGCCTGATTTGGGTCAAAATGTCCTCATAAGACTGCATATTTGCGAAACCAACCTGAAGGCAGATGGCTAGGTTGACCCTTGAGCCAAAGGCGGTGCTGACGGCGCGAGGTGAAAGGCCGAGGTCTTTGAAGAGCTTGGAGAAGGACTGCGTGAGAGCGAGGCGAGGACGCTCCTCTGCTATCACCACACAGCTCCGCACGCACGACAGGTTCAGACCGCGAGCCTGCAGACACGAATGGCTAAAGGTCACTCACTTTTAACAGGTGTAGACTGTAGCTTGACGCAAACATGGACTCTGCATTACTGAACATTTTCATCCAAAGTAGAAGGAAAACCGAATGAGGACAGATAAAGGATAAAATAAAGATAAGCACAGACAGAGACAGATAGTGATTTTAAAACAGATATGATACATGTAAGGCCCATAACGCTGTAAACATACAATCTACTTAATTAGCATGCTAGCTCGCTGGCAGGTGATCTGTCTGAATGAATAAGGTGAATAATTTTTTAAGCCTGAGACAGGTGACAGGTGCTGTCATAAAGTAATTTATCACTGTGTTGTTTGTCAGAGTAACAACAGAAATGACAGCACGGTAATCTAAGAGGAGGAACCACATCTGGGAGATTATGTGAGTGTGTTTGTGACCTTCAGCATCTCCGTCTGGGTGCCCAGGCCTTTGGTGCAGAGCTCCATGACAGAATACGAGCAAAAGGTGTCTCTGATCTTGTACTGACTGAGCGTGCTCAGCCACACGGGCAGCGAGCTCTCCAGCTCCAGGGGAGGGATAAGGATGGACTGGTGACCTGAGTAAACACTGGAAAAGAGAGAAAACTGTCAGCAACAGCAAAGCTGTATGTTACAAGAATAATGGCATTCTGTCTTTATGTTTGTGTTGGAATTACCTGGAGAGGCACCACAGGACGAAGCCCAGGCCACAGTATGGGTCCAGGCAGATGGCTACTTGGCGTGAGGAGTAGAGCTCACACTGCAGTTTAATGGAGCGGCACAGAGTACTGACCGCAGCGTGAGACATCTGAAGAAGCAGAGAAACTTTTAAGAAATCCACCAGACTCACTCCATTAAACTTCACCTCATTAGCATGATTTTAATACCTCGATATGTATCAATAAAGACGTAGTTTGATGACCATTAGAACAGGTAGCATGTTAGAGTTAAAAATGTGTATTCTTCTTTCAGCTGCTCGTTTTAGGGGTCACCACAGCAGAACATCTTTCTCCATCTCACCCTATTCTCTAGCATCCTCCCCTCTCATGTACCCATCAGCAAGTCATGAACCTCCTGCAAGGTCTTCGTCTTTTCCTCATGCCTAGCAGCTCGACCTTCAACATCCTTTGGTCACTACATCCACTATCCCTCCTGTGTACATGTCCAGACCATCTCAGCCTTACCTTCAAAACCTCTCAGCCTGAGCTTCCCTCTGATGTAATCACGACACCTTCAGCTCCATCTCCAAACCATACATCACAGCAGGTCACTCTGCTATCTTGTACACCTTCCCTTTCACTCTTGCTGTTATCCTTCTGTCACAAACCACCCCTGCCACTCATCTCCACCCACTCCACCCTGCCTGCACTCTCATCTTTCTTGCTTTGCATGGTTTACCCCCAGGTATTTAAACTCATATACCTTCAATATCTCCACTCCTTTAATGTATATAAAATCTGATCTAAATTAACCATTTCTTACATGTCTTTTAACCTCATAAAATCAACAGACTCGTACTAAAGATTTGGCAATTGCACAAGTTTTTCTTTTACATATTTCTACAATACAGTGAAAAACAATCATAAGAAATTTCAACAACTTTTATTGGCAAATAAATCAGATTTATGCAAACAGTATTTAGAGGCCCTTCTTCTAATAAGTTCTGCTATTCTCTGTGGCAAGTTGGACATCAGCTTCTGGGCCAATTCCCGCTTTAGCAAATGCGCAAAGCTGACTGCAGTTTGTGGGCTTCTGCCTGACCACACTAAAAGCTTCCTCAAAGAATAACTTCTTCCTCCATCAAAGGAGCACTTTAATGCTTTGTGCATTTTCCAGCATATTGGATGTCTCCAGCACCACGTCTTAAGGCAAAAGTGATAACTTAGTGGCTCTGAGATCATCAAATTAACATTTCGGAGCCACAGCCAGGAAATTCCCCAGATGTTAATGCGATCAAGAATCTATGGTCAAGCCTAAAAAAGTGCGTGAATAAGCAGAAGCCCACAAACAAATCAACCTCAATACCGATGAGGCAGGAGTGAATCAGCTTAGGAGACGGATAGTCAGCGTCCCAAAATGTCAACACACAGTAAATACTGACTGTAGGCATAAATTTGATTTATTAACCAATAAAAAATTTTTGAATGTCATTTTAACTGCACAAATGTCCTTCACTATATCATAAAAAAACAAAGTATGTCAAATAGACAATTTGTGCAACTACCAAATATTTTTGGCCATGTCTGTGTAAATATGAAAATATTGTACATTTTAAAAGTTGCACCAATCTCCATGTCATAATTCTGTTGTCAATATACTGAACTAGACCAGCTGAGTAAAGGTCAAACATCCAAGAGAAGACACAGAAGCAGATAATTAAAAATTTTCTGGCTAAAGAAATTCATATAAAAATAAATAAACGAAATCACAGTCATTTCTGTTTGCTTGTTATTATTATTTTTGGAGTATATACAGGATTTGTGGGAGTAATCTACCTTGACTCCAGTCAGCATGCCTGTGGTGGACACACTGAAGTCCAGATAGGCTAGCATCTCAGCTGTAGGAGGTTTGTAGATGTGTGGAGGCCGCTTTCTTGGAAGATCATCTGTGAGGCGAGGGAAGTGAATTTATGTTATGTCTTTATTGGACAAAATAAATCAAATACTTCTTGCTAATACATCTTGCTCTTAATGCTACAGTCTGATAATAGTCTGGTTGAAAGGGAAGGTGATATCATTTCACGTGTAATTTTATCCTTTCAATGCACATATTAAAAATCCATACTTTTATTTTTAACTCCCTGCAACACTCTTATCTTCAGAAATGAGAGCTTAAAATAACTGAAACCGTACTGTACATGTCTGAAGTTAGTCAAAGCACAAACAGGACATCTTGTGGTAAAAACAATAGCGCTATTTCAAGCTAAACCTGCTAGCATCTAAAGACGTGCACAAATGCAGCGATACCCAGCTGCTGCACGTTACTCCAAAGGCTTTCCTAATTCAGTCACCTGTATCAATGATCGTGGGCCACGTTTTGACATTGACGCTGGCAGCCGCCTCCCTGGACCTGAGGATCCTCATGAGAGGCTGAGTGGTGAGGATGCAGGCTGCTTTGCTCACCTGTGGCACACAACACAGAGCACAGACACGGTCGTTTAGAGCCACAGATTAATGTGAAGCATTCAGTTATTGATATTTCATTGATCTCCAAAGAAAAGCCCAATTTCATTTGCTTTGCCCCAGGGAAATCAGTTATAGTGGCCAACAGAAGTATTCATTTCATTAGTGAAGGGCACTTCCGTTGATGTGATAGTTTATTAAAGTGGTGGCTAAAAAAGGTTCATATTTGTTTTAAGGTCAGCGATGCATATTTCAGTATGCATCGACAGTGTCGACAGTGCAATGTCATAACTGTGCTTTTGTCCCCGTTGCTGTTTGTCTGTCTATTCAAACAGCTCGATTTTCAGGAAAATTGGGAATAAGGAACCTTAGTTAGCTGTGATTGTGGATCACTTAAAAACAAAAACAAAACAAAATGACGTATTTGCGTTAGAGAAGACTCACAGAACTGTGTTCTCATTGTGAACTACTAGTTTTGGATATATTATTACAAAATTAAATAAAAAAAAATAAATTGAACATGAAAAATGAGTGCTTCTGGTGTGTTGATCTTTAAAATAGCTCTTCAAGGTAGAATAAGTACAAAGACAGTTTAAATACTACTCAATGTACTCAAATAATTCCACATACATTACTCCATTATACTGTGGAAATACTTGAGTAAAAAAAAAGCTGTGGTGAAGTGCACTCACGTCAATGATCATGCGGACAGTGGGGAGAGTAGCAGCCAGATTCTGTGGGTGGGGCGGCCTCACAGTCACAGGGATGACCCCCGCGTAGAGACAGCCATAGAAGGCGGCTATCAGGTCGATACCTGCAGAAGTAGGAGACGGGAACCTGGTTGAACTACGACGCCGTTAAAATACTACATTAAACAACAGCACTTTTACATATTATTTGATATGAAAAACTAGGAAGAGGTGAAACGTATAATAACGGCGTGCGTACCCGGGGGATAAAGCAGCACCACGTTGTCTCCTGTGTTGAGACCTCCTCTCTCCATTAGGGTAGCTGTGATTTTCTCTGCTCTCTTGTGTAGCTGAGCACAAGTTGCTGTGCACACTGCTACCCCCTAGAGCAAAAACAGTGCTGGTACAGATGATTTCATACAACAAAATGGATCACCATTTACAGAGTGGCACCATTTCTGAGGTAAAAGAAAGGTAATGGTGCACGACACGTATGCGCACGTTTCTTATGTTTACTGTATGCTCATGTTTAGCCTACCTTAGCATTGAGCAGCACGTATAAAACATGGTCAGGGTCCATTTGGGCTCTCCACTGCAGAGCTTCAGACAAGAACTGGTGCTGAAAAGGCAAAGAAAGGAATCACTCATTACATACGCATCACAGATGGATGATTAAACACACATACAATGTTTTAATGCACAGATATAATTACACAAAGCGGCACTGTTGGCAAATAATAACTTATTTAAAAGTGATTAAAGAGAAAAATATTTTAAAGCTTGTCTCCAAAATAACAAATAAATATATAATCAGTCTTCTCTGCAACAGATTTGTTCAATTTAAATAGAAAACACTTTAAAGTACGTCAAGGACACAGTGTGACGCAACAGGGGCACAGAGGTGTCCAGAGTATTTGGTTTTTTTAAGTTGTGAAAGGTCATGCTGGGACCATCTGCACCAGGAAGGAGGCAAACTGGAGCCACAAACTAACAATCTCTGGGCCTTTAAAACAAAGGGGTCATGACAACTTTGATTAAAAAAAAAAAGTTTCTGCAAGTCCCTCAGAATGCTGTTTCTTAAATAAAGGTACTTCACAAGATTTACGCAGTTACATAAATGAGTATTAATAGAACTATTAATGTCATTAGCCTCTCAATCTGTGGTGTCAAAAAGCCAAGGAAGCAGTGCACCAGACACACAAGGACAGGACCTGAAAGTAAAGAATCCCTTTACAAGACAGAAACCAGGTGACCACTAGGAAGCACGTAAAAAAACAAACATTAAAAAAACAAGTAAAGATAACACCATCTAGACGTACAGGGATATTCAGCAGTATCGCACCGTCAGACACTGGAAAAGTAATCGTTTGTGCCACCCACTCTCTCAATCACGCAACACGTCGTGCTCTGGTCAACAATGAGTGAGGAGTCACATCATGCAGACCAGCTGCCCTGGCAACTCATAAAGCCATGCTGCACGTGGGAGCGTCACAGTGAACACAGGAAGCAGAGGTGCACGTCAAAATACTTCTAATTAATATTCTAATTCGTACTAATGCACAGGATATACGTATAGTACATCACAGTATATTATTAGAACATCTTCTGCAGTTATATATGCTAAGTGACAGATCATAATTGCTTAAGCCTTGCACTTGCACATTTTGTAAAAGATAAGAAACTTCCTCTCACTCAGAGGAGATCAATGTCTTTTAATTCATTGCTGACTTTTTGGTCTGGCAGAGCTGCAGCAGGCTGCTGGCCAACTCCAGTCTTAAAATAAGATGGCGACGTGGGACTATTAAATAAGGCCCTGATGAATGTAGGATGTGACCTCATTTGTAATGTGCTGCTGTATATTAGTTTTAATGTGTGGACCTCTGCTGGACAAGGAAGCCAGCCTGCACGGTCATCTCGCCGAGCTAAGCTGTACCTGGTGGCCGTCAGGTTATCACGGCTGACTGACAGAAGCAGCACGAGCAAAGAGGCGGGTGGGGGGATGCAGGGGGGAGGGGAGGCCAGACTAGAGCCTTACCATCATGGTGGGCCACATACAGAGCTAAAGCCCAACCCAAGCAAAGTAAAGGCAGAACAACAACAGAGATTTAGGATAAGGCATCAGCAGTCGTACTGCCTGACAGACGCAGGCTCATCTCATTAAACCTGCATTCATGGCATGTTTACACATCAGTTTACCTTACCAGTTTAATTTGAACAGGTTTGTATGACATTAAAATGATTAAAGAATTTGATCATTTTCCAGTTACTGCATGAATTAAGCATTTTTTTAGCCAAAATCCAAACAAGTTCAAGCTTATAATAATGTCAATACAGCAATCTGAACAAAACAATTGCTCATTAATCTTCTGCCATCTATAAAGCAGCCATTGCAGTTTTGCTATAGCGTGCAAATCTTTTATTAATGGTCTCACTGTGCAGGTGTTGTACACATCATAGACACTGACTCCTTTAGATATTAAGGCAATTCAAATTCCTACAAACTAAACTGCTGAAAAACTGTGCTGCACTGTGCTAAATCCACTACTAGACCTCATATATATGAAATCAGTGGAGTTTGGTCTGTGTGGCAGTACCTTTCGAATGAGATCCTGGTCCTCCACCACACCCAGCTCTCTCCCTATAGCCTGGGCGATCCGTTTCCCTGCCACCAAGTTGCCAACCAGCATAGAAGCTGGACCAACGTCCACTGAGGAGATCAGAAACAACCAAGAGTCGGTTACACAACGACAAACTTTCAACTGCCAGCTGATGGCACATCCTCATTATTTCTAGCTCCCTCTTCATGCTGCAGCTTTATATTGTATACAAGCATGATTCCATAATGTCTAAGACAACCCACCTGGCTGTTTCTGCCGGGGCTTGGGCAGGTTTGTAACACAGGTGTGTGGGCACATGAGGATATTACAGGGGTGAAGGTTTCCCTCCAAAAAGTTCTGCTTGGTTTCACAGATGTGGATGCCTCCCAGAGGCGTCTTTGGGAGGGTGTTGGCTGGGACGAGCGCGAGACAGTACAGGCCAACCTGGTGGATACTGTCAATGGCCTAAAGATGGAATATGCATCAAGCACACGTTAATACAGTATAACATAATATTAATCAAGATGATATGAGCAGATGTGTGATTCACCTGCAGCACTCGACTCATCCACTGGAAGCTGTCTTCTTCACTGGCATCGGGCCTCTGCTCTGCCACAATCACTATCCTCTCATCATAAAACACCGTCACAGAAAACACTGCGATCCTGCACAGATGCCAACAGAGGAGTGAGTGCAAACGCACAGCTAGACAAAGTAACCAGCAGAAGCTGCAGGATGCTGAAGGGATTTTTACTAATTACCAATTAAATATCACTAAATTATCCCTGCTCACATGTGTGCGTCGCTAGAACATTCTTACTCAGTGTGCATTATGAAGTAATGTAATGCATGAACACACACGCTGTGAACCACAGTGAAACCTCACTGTGGTTCACAGCGGCCTGTCAGTGTCTCACCTCCCCCTGTAAACTGTTTTGACAGGCTCCACTGCTAGCGCCGTGGCCACCAAGTCGTCTGCATTGTGCCGTCGCCCGCTCACCATCAGGAGCCCCTCAATCTTTCCCACAACAAATACCAGACTCCCCTGTGGAGCAGACATATTTAACTCAGCACAGACATCCAAATTGCAGAGTACTGGAACTACTGTAATTGTGTATGAGCGACCTACCGGTCCCACGAATCCAAGCAGGCCAGTTCGAGTGAAGGGAATTTCTCCAACGGGCGCTCCGGCTTGATTTACTGGAATCACCTAGAAATTAGCACAGATGAGAGAGACTAGTGTCATAAATACAGCACAGATTGCATTTCAAGGGTAAATATACTGCATACCCCAAATACTGCAGTTGTAGTAGTACAACATAGTATAAGCCAAAAAGAAACACTTAGTGGGGTTCTATTAATAAAAATAATGGGACAATATTTAAACTCCATGAAGTCTATAAAGCATTTTATTAGTAAATGAGGAAATACAAATAAAGCAATTATTCAGTGACGTCTGTGGCTCCATCTAGTGGGTAATTTAAAACTAGTACTCCTTTTCCATGGGTCCATATTTTAAATTCACAAGGTCAAACAAGAAGGGACGGAGCTCATTATAGCAGAAATAAGAGGGGACATACGGAGACTGATGTAAACTTCATATCGTGTCTCATTCCACTAATTCAAAAGCCACAGTATGTTATACCTTTTTATGCCATCAACATTTACCATTTTAAAAGTAAATGTTGGTACAAAGCTGTAATTTGTGTGACAACATTAAACCTGTGACAGACCTCAAATGTGTTTTTGGTGACACCCGGTAGGCCGTAGTACATGGTGCCTCCAGCACGTGAGTTGATCACGATCTCTCCTATCTCATCCGTCTTGCACAGCTGAGGAGATCCCTCTGGTTTCACAATGCACATCAGAGCTGAAACGAACAAAAACAGGTCAAAACATGAGAATTATGTAGACTTGAGCTTCTGTATTCTAAAAAAAAAAACAAAAAACAGGTCATACAGTAAGAATGTACAGTAAAGATGTGACAGCTGCTGCACTTCTGCACTGCCAATTACACCTAACAGTTGTGGCTAACCTCCAGGCATAATGTGACCCACATCCTGTACAGTCAGAGCAGAGTTCTTGTCTTCTGTGTTCACCCGGATCACTCCGTGGCTCAGCCCGCCCATGGACAGGATGGCCCTGGCTGGCAGCGGAGCACCTCGCGCACCTGGCCTGTACAAGGTAAAAAAAATGTACATGCTTTTAACTTTTTATTCTGAAAAGTGTATTTTTCCATTTTCATGACCCATACTATTTGCGAGTAATTGCTGCATCCCTATTAATATTTACAGATTTCATGCATTTTCAATAAAGGACGTCTCAGTTAAATTTAACTGTATAAATTTTGTTCTTACAGAGATGAACAAAATTTATACAGTTAAATTTATCCCTGTATGTGTGAAAAGCACGTCTCTCTGTTTATCTCTTTGTTCGTGTGGTTCACGTTGTACCTGCGGATGGCCACAGTCAGGGCCTCGGGAGAGGTGGCACACGGACAGATGACCTCAGGCTTCAGACCATGAGACTGGAACACATTCAGGAAAGCGTCACACGAGGACACAGACCCTGAACGTAAACAAAGGATGAAAACATTAACAAAAGTAGGTGAAAGCAGCTTAAATCCACAGCACAACATTTTAAAATGGCCATGTATAGTGACTGTTTATTACATGAGTTACTCACATGGGTTGGCTCCATCAGCTACTATAAGCATGCGTATTGAAGACAAGTTGATGTCTTTCTGTTCTTTATGGGCCATCATGGCCCAGTGGAGGTCACGGCACTTCACCAAGGCCACACGTGCTGTGAGAGGGTAAGAAAAATCCCATAAGCATAATTTCTCTACTGCTTTCTTATTAAAACATTTTTCTAAGATTATTATTATCTAGCAGTCTGTAAAATACTCTGTTTTAATAATATTGTTTGCTTATTAACTAAGCAAACATAGTAAAATTATAAGAATATGGAGTATAAAAGTAAGAACATTTGGCTCAACCTTTGTGAATGTGAACCCTTTGCACCCAGGACATGGGACAGGCCTTCATGACAGCATATGGCACAGTAATGGTGTGAATTCTGTTCATGACACTCTGCAGGGAAGGAAAAAATACATATAAACCAACAGTGTCAATAACATACTGTACCACACACCAAAGTAATAAAGGGCCTCTAGTCAGCAGCAGAAAGCTAAACATCCAGTCTCACCGTTAAGACGCCATGCCACAAGCCCATATCTTTCTTACAGTCCAACACATTGACCAGTGTCTCCCCTAAGATAGAAAACACATGAGCAAATGAGTGCGTTCACCAGCTTCAAGTCCACAAAGTTACATACAGTGTTTTATAGTCTCTGACCTTCACAGTAGTTACAGGCTTGTGTCAAAGCTTGACAGTGAGTTAGCATGGCGATCTTGGACACAGCGACTCCCATCACTGTTCCCTCCTTACTCGCTTTGTACTTCAACGAGAAAGAAACACACAGATGTCAACAACATGTCAAAATTAATATCAGAGTCAAATAATAGTGTGCGAGTTACAGAAGATAAATAATTGAATATATAACAGTTTACTAAAGATAAACTGATTGAATCTAAACTAGAATGGAGAAATTAGAAATGCATTGAACTGCCTACCTCTATGTAGGCAGTGTCTGTGTTGGCAGTGGGAATGTGAGGCTGCCAGTCTTTGGATGGTTTGGTCAGGTACTTAGTGTCGGTCACTACCCATTTCATCCTTGGCCAACCTGCAACACGCAGACACAAAGAACATGGAGCACACAAAAACTATTACAGCTGTCACTAAGAAAAAAGGACATGTATTCAGCTGCACTAATTACACTAATATTGCAATAAAATGACAGCATCCAGAGATGATTCCTGATGAGCCAGCAGCATTAGCAGAGGCAGTTTAGTCTTGCTGACCTTTGAACTGGATGATCTCTCCATTTTGTGTCTTGGGCAGCCCTTTGAGACACACCTCACTGGTCAGCGCCAAACTCACACCACAGCTGCCCAATAGGAAGCCAATCTGCTGGCTGCCTGCATCCTATGAAAAGAGGCTTAGGTCAGGAAACGTCAACACACAAGGACAGGCAAGCAGACAAAACTGTGACAACTAAAAGAAATAATAATAATAATAATAATAATAATATACTGGTGAGGCTCTCATTATCATAAGCCATGCGTTTGGTCCTAAACATGTGTAGCATTTTTCAGAAATCCCACAGAAGAACTGCTATGAAAACAGGTATATTTACCTGTCGGGACAGCGGCACCTCAATAGGCACAGGTATGACTTCAGCTAACAGACAGCCATAAAAGGCCACCCAGAACATGCCAGGGTCACTGTTTGGATACACCAACGCCACCTAAGAAGCAGAGAAAATGATTTTCCTCGTCGTGCTACTTTACAATTTACTTAGGAAGAAATGACTGACAAACTCTTACTCGATCTCCAGGTTGAAGGACAGGCTCAGTCTTTGTGCCCAGTTTATTCAGAAGGGTATAGGCCAGTTTCAGACTGCGACTCCACAGTTTACCTATACAGGTTTAAAAAAAAAAAAAAAAAAAAAAAGGAGAAGAAAAATGTCATCTTGTTTTCCAAAGGCCAGATTTCTTACTGTTAAATTGCTGTGTATTATTGTTGCATAACTGTTCCATGATCGCTTAACTTCCCAACCCACTATGGGTCCACACTGGAGGCAATGCAATGTGGGAGTTGTTCTACTCGGGCCAACAAATATTTCTTCCTTTGATCCAGCTCATATGCAAAAAATATACCTGACATTTATAGAGTGGACACAACAATACAGACACCCGTATTTGTGCCTCAAAATCGACTTTAATATTCCTACGAGGCGACGTGTCGCTCACCATATGTGAGTGTGTAGAGTGGTTTGCCAGTGATGTCCAGGGCAGTGAGGGCAGGGCTCTTGGCCTGAGTGGCCCCCCAGCGGGCAAGGGCAGCCTGCAGGGCAGGAGGCCAGTTACTGACCACCCCGAGGGGCTCCCCCTTCACTGGGATGATTTGACGTCCCTCGGGCTTCGGGGTGTTGGGGTCCGGTTGGGGAACTAGGCATGAGAATTGGCAAGCAAGAAACTGTGAGTACTGGGTGTAACGCTGTAACACTGTGGTGTCACAAAACTCTGGGTGATTTCCTAAAGAAGTGAAAACCCTTTTCAAAACAACCAAGAGGATTTCCGTGCTGTAGTACACACAACAGTGAAAATCAAGCATGACATATTGTGTTGTTATGTGCCACACCTTCTACGATTTCCTCAGAGTCATCGAGGAAGAATTCGCTGAGCGGTGGTCTTTTGGGTCGTTTGAGTGTGTTCAACAGCTGCTGGATCTTAGTGGACACCCTGCTGCTGACAGGCACGCCTGGACAAACACCGAGAGCAGCCGCCGTCACCAACATATGCAAACAAACAATGACACGCAGACACCCACACATGCAAGTTTATTCAAACATGAATCTCTACTTTAACACACGCTCTCTCGCTCACACAGGCAGTAACCTACGCACTAGCACAGTCAGGAACAGAATCAGCAGCAGGAAAAATTTGAAAGGGAAATTTGCACACAAGGAGACACAGAGTGGACAATTCTTTCAGGAAAATACAATAAAGGAAGATTTCTACTTCTACACCTACAGCATGAGACAAATGTAAAGAGAGATAGATATCAGGATGGAAAGCAAGCTACTTGGGGCCTCTTCGGCATCCCTCCCCTTCCCCAGGTTCGATGTATATTACCTTTTCTTTTTCCTTTTTTAAATCAAAGTCAAGACAGGGACAGGATTAATGGACCCAAAAGAAAGAACACAAAATATCCGTCGTTAGCAGCATTCACCACACAGTGAAATGAGGATGATGTTGAAGGTGATCGAGGATGAACATGGGTAGATTGTATGTTGATTGGAACACATTCAATCACTTTTCTCACTGCAATGCTTTGAACCACACAGTCAATGCAAAACAGTAATACATCTTCCGATGTCATGATTAGAATACCAAAATGAACTGCTTGAAATGAGGAAAGAACCAAAAGACAGTCACCCAGATTCCAAATATTTCAGAAAATGAAGAATACTTTAGAGGTTTTTCTCCCCACATAAACCTTTATATATATATTTGTACCATAGCCAGACGTTAACAGACATTCTGGCTTAAGTGAGTGTACCGTCAGCAGTATCCAGCATGCTGGAGCGGCTCTGTCCACGGCTCATGCCCCTGACTGCTGGGGGAAGATCCACCCTGGACCCTCTGTCTTGAGAAGCAGAGGACGTCACATCTGGGGGGACACTGTTTTCTGTTAGGGCGGAGAAAATGCATCATTAATGGCAGTGACACTATCACTGAGATTTATGGATTAACGCTGGGAGTTCTCCATCAGGACAGTTTACCAATGCGTGTGTGGGCTAGCACGTCAGCTAACAATGAAGCAGCAGGCTGAGGCTGGGGCTGGGGCTGACTCTTGGGCTCTCCATGGGAGAGGGTGGAGGAAGCAGATGAGGATGTGGAAGAGCTTTGGACGGAGCGGTTGATCCAGTAGTCGGGGCTCTGCAGGGTCTGAGCTAGTGCTGCACTGAGTGCTGCCTTTCTGCGCAGTGAGCCTTCATCCTCTGATGCAGAAGATGTGTCTAAGAGTAAGAGAAAATGTGAAAAAAATTATAATTCAATAACTTTTAATGTTTAGGTAAGGGTATTTTTTAGGAGCTACAATCACCAGCAACCATCTGATCTCAGAGTGGGAGGAACCAAGCTTACCTGGAGGTGTGCAGGTATCTATGGGAGACTGGACAAAGGCTGAGCGCCTCTTGGTTGGCATGGGAAGTGCCATTTTCTCCTCTTTATGCTTGGCCAGTGCTGCCTGGACAGCTTCTGTATGGATGTCTACATAAATATAAAATAGAGAATAACCAGAGTGAGAAAAACAAAGAAAAACAACAAGGACAAGGCCAAAACCTGTAAACTTCAGGTTAGTGATCATGATTAATGGCACTCATTAGATTGATCAGTTCTCTGGATAATGGAAAAATCCAACTAACTCAGTGAAGATATCCAAGGAGAATTATAGATTTACAGAGGTCACCCTCAGATGATAAGGATGTTTAGGAACAACCCAGGAACCACCAAGGCTCAAGCCTGCCATGAAGTGGAAATTGCTGGAGCACCAGGTTATGCCATTAGCGCGCCAACGTTAAACCCTGTTGAAAATTTGTGAGGATATATCTCCCAAATAAATGAAATTCTATAATTGTTTTAACAATTAAAGTTAAAAAAATGACTTGAATTGTTTGCATTCATTCCACTCTTGTTGTACCTTCATTCCAAATCAAAGAAACTATTTAAAGGTAAACTCCATGATGTAAACTTTTGACCCCAACTGTACCTGTGTGCTTTTGTAGTGAATTTTGTGCTGCATACCAGATCTGTAGCGCTCGTCCCTGGCGCCTCCGCTGCGGTGTGAACGATGGTGTCTGGAGGCTGAAGAGGTGGAGGGGCCCGGGGCCTCAGGACTGGGGCTAGGGTCGGCACTGCGGCTCGGGGAAAGCTGCACATCTGGTAGAGGCAGATCCACATCTACAGAACAGAGGCCAGCATGTGAAAAGTCAATAAAAGTCTATATTTAGGGGAACATTAATAAAAGCAAAACAAACAATCTAACATGAGATCCAGGAAATTCAGACAAACAGAGCACACTCTTGCTTTACATAATGCTATTACAGCAACGTGTAGGCATAAATATTATATGACCTTCTCTGAAGCTCTCCAAATTTAGCCTCATACAGAGCCTGTGAACAGTGAAATAAGGACATGTACTTGAATGATGCAAGTTATACTGCTAACAGAGTACATGAAACTGGGTTACATTTATATTTTTAGTCAACTGTCTTTTCCTCCCAGAGGGAACTGGGTAACTGAGTCCCTGAGGAGATGATGGTTTTGAGGGATAACAGGACCAGTGAAGGAGCACAAGGTCACCCCTGGAGATTCAAAGCTTTCTGGTGTATGCTCTGACATTCAAAGCAAGCTGCCAGCAAAAGTCAAACGAAAGCAAAAATCACTAAAAACAATGGGACTTTCATTCTAGTATTAAAAAGGTTTTTCCAAATGAAATCTAGATTAATATACAATCTTTGCGTGTAATCACATAAACGTTTTGGCAGCACAAGTCAAAACAAAGGTTAAACTAGAGGAAAGGGAAGTGTAGTGGTGCTCTCTTTTTTTTCTTTTTTTTAAATAGCTTAAAGTGATACATCGAGAAAGATGTTTTTTTCATGCCGCTGCTAGCATGGTGCAATACTTTCCGAAGGAAACACCACACCCTTGCTTGAGGAAACTGACAGACAAATCAGTTTGTCTGACACACAGTAACACAGAAGCTTTAGTACTTCCCCACAGCTGTAAACTGAAACCAGTTTCAGAATGTATCACATTTACTGGGTACGCACTAAATGCAGCAGAAAGTCTGACAGGAACTATGGGTTTGTTCATCTGTGGCTTACCTATGGTGATGCAGTTATTAAAGATATTTGTGCATCACTGGTTACCTTATGTGCAATTCTCATTTTGGCCACTAGAGTGCCACAGAAAGCCAGAAATTATGTTGCTAACTTGGACAAAGACAATCAACACTCACACTGAGAAGTCAGTAAAGTTTCTTCTCAAAGAAATGAAAAAAGAAAAAACTACAATACGACATAAAGAATCCATTTTTTTCCCCTCTGTTGTTCTTTTCACATGTGAAAGAATAATCAGCTCAAATGTAAATTTGAGGAATCTTCTTATGCAATCTAGCCTTTTTTTGCTTTTCAGCCTGAACAACAATAACATTGCTGACAGGGGAGGCGGAAAAAAAAACAAATGGAGAAAAGGAAGAAGGAAGGCTTTAATGTGAGATGAAAAAAATTCCAAGAGCAGAAGAAGAACTGGTCTTACTTGGCAAATGGGAGATGTAGGAGGCCAGCAGCTTGGCTCTCTTCTTCTCATAGCCCTTTTGCGTGATGTCACCTAGGAGAGAGGACAGCAACACCAAACTGTTAGGTTAGTCATAATTACCACACAAACTCCAGACAACTACGTACACACAGACTCACAGACACACACATGTACAGCCTCTGCTTTCACTAATACATTTTCAGAGGGTTGAGTCATAATAATAATAATCCACTTTAAACCAAATCCACTGAACTCCACATGCTGACAGCTAAGTCCATTTACAACAAGGCGAAGAGATAACGCCATTGTTTGGCCTTACATTAGCCCCAGTGAATAAACATGCCTGCTGGCTATAAAACCCAAATATGATTCTGCCGAGCAGCACGTAACTAGGCAGAGAACAATGCCAAAACATTGGGAACAGTTGGGATGGTAAGCAAAGCAAAAAAGGAAGCCATGTGAGCCAGTTTCACATGGGACTCGGTCATTTATCTGTCCCGACCTTTTCCCACTGTAGACCCAGCACCACCCCTTCCTCATTCGGCCTCGGCCTGGCAGGATTCCCAGTGATACTAGAGTGTGCTAGAGAGCCGCACAGGCCTGACAAAGTCCATTTAACTGGGACCCCAAAACACACAGTCTGCTCACGGAGCAAACATGCATGAAAGACACACCCTTACATACACACACTCCCCTTGAAAACACAAACAATCCTAATGCTACAATCTCCCACACTCTCTCTGTTAGTCGCCTTCTTTTGTGTCCAGCGATAACACCACATGCTATGTCAAGTGCCAATCGCCAAACGGCTGCTTAACCTCAATCCCCTGACACCTCCTCCACACTGACCAGCGACAATGAGGGGGACCTACAGAGAGCATGGGGGGGGAGAGAGAGAGCTGAGAGTCACCAGCAGCAACGGGGAATGCAGACCAGTGTGTGCATTAAGCAACAACGAAAGAAAATAAGGAGAGAAATGGTGAGCCAAGGTTCAGCAGGGAGACTGGCGGGAGGTGTGCTGGATAAGCCGGGGCTGGGTGGGGAGTTTCGTGTGTGACTGAGATAGAGTGTGTTTTTTCTTAAAGTTTTCTCACACTCTGGTCACTATCCACTGGAGTGTGGGATTTGCTTGTATAAACAAGAGAATCAGAAAGGAAGTCCCCTCTATGACTGTGTGTGTGCCTGCCAGAATGGGTTAAATATGAGACTTCTTTCTTTTTTTTTCATCCTTCCAATACAATTTGGAGGTTTCACAATACTCATATTATGAGAAGCAGAGTAAAAGTGAATAACATTCAGAGAGAAAGCCAACAAAACAAAGTTGAACAGTTTTAGAGTGAAAGGGAGTGTGTGACTGAGTGCCGAGTGCTTTGTCATTCCCTCTGTGCAGGGGAGAAAAAAGAAAAAAATGGGGATGGCGAGCATTCAGCTTGGAGTTCATGCCTGGGTTCACACACTAGGCTGAAATTCAGACACAGCAGCTTGTTGCAGTCTTTGTTTCTCCATCTCTCTGGCATGCTACAGACTTGTTTATACACAGGAAAACACTCATAGGCAGACATGCAAGCGAGACAATCAGCAGCAACTTGATTGTAGTGGACTGGAGCAGTTATTGTTGTCAGAGACAAGGTTACGCCAAGCCCAGTCCTGGTGCCCAATTGGTGCCGGGAGGGAAGAAGGGGAAGAGATGGAAAGATGGACGGAGCGCCGTCGGTCATTAACGCAGACAGAAGAGAGTCTGTGCTGGTGTCGGGCAAGTACAACAGGCACGGATTGGCACAGGCACACCAGCTGGCAGTGGGAAGAAAGACACTGAAAGGCTCTGGGTTTAAAGACTGACTGTGACAGCTGGTTCAAAACAGAGAAAAAGCTGTATGTGTTAAGTGCAAGAATGTGGTGTTTTTGAGTGTGAGCATGAACAAAAACAGTACAGTAACTGTGCGTGTGTGTAATCTGAGGTCAGGGGACAGGATATGAGCATTACCCCACCCTGTGTGTGTGCTGCCAAAATCGTCTCACTGTGTCTGTCTAGAGAAAAAGGAATGTGCTGATTGGAAAACACCATACTAACAGAGAGGGCCAACTGGCCAAGAGAGCATGCTCATAGTTCCAAAAACTCCCCTGAGGTGCAGGAAGCTAATGTATCTGTGCATGTGTATGTGTGTATACACAGCTGGGGCAGGTTAAAGGGCGCTTCAGCACACAAGAGAATGAATGCTGACAGGGCCTGAGGTGTACTGGCACTACAGGCCTTCTCTGTGAGATGTGTGTCAGTATGTCAAACCAGGAATGCGTATTTCGTCCAAGGATCGGCTGAACCTGCCCAGCATGCTGTGATAGAGGCACAGTATCACCAATGAATGTATCTTTAAGAGCGTATAAAAATGTGTGACAAATCTCACATCTATAACCAATTAAATCAAATCAAATCAAATCAAATCACTTTTATTGTCACATCACATGTGCAGGTACACTGGTACAGTACATGTGAGTGAAATTCTTGTGTGCGAGCTTCACAAGCAACAGAGTTGTGCAAAATACAATAATGTAAAACAAGCAAAATATAAAAATGGCTAATCTAAAAAGTAATAAATATATGTACAATATGTAAAGGTATATACATTACTGAATTATCACAGTCCTTCTCCTTGGCAGCCAGACCTTATAACTGACTGTTTTTTTGTGTTAATCATGCTGTTTGTGACATTTTCAGAGCTCATTCAAGACCAGATGACAGTGACCCTGTGAGTCTTCTTTTAAAATATCCAATGTTGACCTCATACTTCAAGACAAGTCATACAGTGGACTGATCTCCTAATAGCTGGCAGCGCGGGGTCACAGAGGGGATAAACACACTCACATGAACGGCATTCCCAGCCACACTGATAACTGCGGAGGGCTACAACATTTTCTGACACAGTAGGCTATTACGGAGCACTTCAGATTTAATCTGCACTGGCATTCTCCACTATGATCCGGCACATTAGAGCCATTTGAGTTTTTGGAGATTAACTGTTTATTTGTGCACTGTGCATCACTCCACGCGTACACATCTTGATCTTGTTGTCAGGGTGTTTTCCTGGAGGCTCCGATTGGGTCTTAGACAGGTAGCAACACACAAAGGCAATTTTTTTTCTAGTTATTTCTGATCATTTGTGAATAAAACCTCAAACTGTTACAATGATGATTACTTTCTTGTGGGTTCTTTGCTAAAGCCTCCCTGGGAGGAAGCCACAGGAGAACACCCTGGTTGTGATTTCGACTTATATGTGGCATGACATATGCTCGAAAAAGCGGAAAAAAAATATTTTTATGAACCTGTGAAAGAGGATAAAGTCAATGGACGCCTACAGCACTGTGTGCCCCGTGACCGTGTCAAATCAAATCCAAGAACTGAAACCATCATGAAAAGTGAATTTCTCTCTGACGACATGGCTGGGCATTAAGCATTCATGACATAACATTTGCTCCCTGTGGTTTTCCAAGCAGCTCAAATGTTGAATCATCGGACTGGCTGTAGCTGATACAGCTAAAATTTCGTTTCTTGGATTACTATTACCCATGAACAGCACCCCTTTTTGTTTTCCAAATACAAAGGGAAAAAAAGCTGTTAAAGAGAACGCTTAATGGTCAGTACATGACCTGGAGGTATACAGGAGGTTGTTTTTGGTTGCGATTTGTCTCGGTTTTTGTGTTTTATTGTCTTTACCTTAATGCAGTGTGATCTTCTATGCACACCTTACTCTGTCCCTCCCAACCCACTATGTCTGTGCTGTTCTTTTACCATTCTTCATTGCTCCATTGCCAATCAGGAAGAGCTGAAATTTGTATTGGAAGCAGTTTAATTCCAGCTGCCAATACCCAGAAACAGCACTGCATTTGAGATATTTATATAAAACTAAAGCAACGAGGTCAGTGTCTGCCTCAGCCACTCTTTCAATCAGTGCCACAACTGCTGCCAAGATTTCTTCTCTTTAAATGATATTCATTAGGTCATGAAAAACTGAGAGGCTCAGTGAAGAGCTTTTTAATGCCAGTGATTTCCCTCAGTCCTGTAATCACTGCACAGTTCTCCTGAATGAAAAATCTAAATGTTGGCCTTGAGCTTCAACCCTGAGATAACAGCTGATCTATGAATCTCTGTTTAACAGTTAACACCCACCCATCCATCAGCCTGATCTACACACACACACACACACACACACACACACACACACACACACACACACACACACACACACACACACACACACACACACACACACACACAAACAAACAAACAAAGGGAACATTAGAGTGCATAAGATTTGTACTGTGTGTGTGTGTTGGATGGTGGGGGGGGTACTGAATGGCTTAAGAATCAGCTGAAAAGCCTCCTGGCATCCACATGCTCATGATATATGAACAAAAGACACTGAGACAGCATTTTTTCACTTCTCTGTAGAGGATGTTGCAACAATCTGATGTAATCTCAGCAAACATGGATTGTGTCACAGTGAATGCAAACTCCAAGGACCCTCTCCTGTTTACGCATATGTATTCAAGCCCCCTCCCCAACCGAGAGATCTCTATAATAACTTTGAGCAGATTAGCAAGTGACATGACTGTCACCCACAATTTCCGCTTGCCTGACTGTCTTTTGCACACAGAGACCTGCATGTGACAGGTTTCCTGTCAACCCATAAATGCACACAACCATGAAACTCAAACAGGATAACTGGCTGGATTACACAGAAAGCTGTAAATAAAACCCCGCTTTTACATCTTGAAAGCCATCCAGTGCTCACATTTTGGTCTCTATCCTAATCTGTAATCTGAGATTACATCTAACCTAACAGATTATATCTCTCCGTCTGGACGTTTGTGTAGACGGGGGCACAAATGTCTGAAACAAGGCTCTGTACAGTGCAGGACTGTTTTCTAAGCGTGGTGCTTCTAGCCAGCGATACCGGTTTGCTCTGCATAAAAGTGTCTTTGTTTGCCTGTGGGTTACAGTTTGGTGACAAGAGTGATGCTAATCTAGAACACCGTTACTACCCTATATCACAAGAAATACATATCAGGGCAAAAAGTTGCTGTTCTATTAAGTCCACCATGAGGAAATGACTGTGAGATAAACAGGATAACTAGAAAAAACATGGAAAACAGAACACCAACAGCCACAGCCTGCACATTTACATATAAATACACACATAAACACAGGGGCTGAGAAAGGAGGAACTAACGTCACCCACAAGATCTTATTTATAGAGACTCTGAGCAGTGACACAAAAACAATGGGCAGACTGTGCCGAGAACATGGATAAATAGCACTTGACAGGAAATGCAAACGAATGAGTATGACACCAAGGCCATTTAATGGCACCTGGTCATTAGTTAAAGCAGATGTAAGAAGCTTATTTCCATAGAGCATGCTCTAAAAGGGAAGCAGTGTGACAAGTACAAACGTTCCACTGCTGTGCTTTTGCATACCATGAAACTAATTTCATTTCAATACTGTTAACTGGGTTTGAAATGATTATCATTTTAATTGATCTGGTTGACTGACAGTAAACAGTGTTGTTTGATGACCGGGAAATCATTTAACTTACTCTTTTAAGAAAACTTAAAACATCCCTCAATCCAGCTTGTTAGCTGTGTGGATCTGCTGCTTTTCACTGATCATAAATGAAATATCTTTAAGTTTTGGAGCATTAAAAACAACCTGAGGCCCCTTATCATTAGATTTATGAAAGCTCAACTTGTGAAACAGTTATGTATGCGTGATTATTTATCAAAGATTTTTATACTGTTTATATAAACATTCAAAATAGACATAAACAAATGAAACATGCAGAACCACTGGATGTGACACTAGAGCACCAGCGTCATCTCCCAAGCGCACACACACAGACACACAGCTGGACTCTCTACCACAACAGAGGAGAGAAACTTGGATTACATTACACACAAAAGAGGGAGTGTGACTTCATTTTTCTAAAGCATTCAAGGCAATGTTACACAACTATATATTTACATGGGAAATATTTATAGGTCACTATTTATCCTTTAAAATATCTAGCTAGCTAGCTATATATCCATCCATCCATCCATAGACAGAGGGAGAAAGAAAAACTTTAAGGCAGTAAAGTTTGTTCATCTAGAAAGTCAACAAGCATCCTTGACTAAATGTGGGGGTTTCCCTCAGTTTACCAGCAGTTAAATCATGTTTTGAGTATTAAAACCAATCAGTTATCACTCAGGAGATATTTGGTTCATGTCTGAATAGTGATTCAAAAACACTAATACATAAACCTCCCGCTTCCAGCACAATGTTTTTCCACTCCAAATCCAGGCCAAAAATTCCTCTGGGACCCTGGGAGTCCACGTGGGGGTTTTGAGGCAGACAGGGAGGATGAAGTGATCTCTGGACGGCTAAAGGGAACTGCCGGCCAGATGAGTAAGGGTCTGAGTAAGTGTACTTTCTCTTGTCAAAAATCTCCATTGGATTCGGTTTGTGCTTGGTTGGATGGAAAACGCAACTCTGACAGTTAAACTGCCCAGCCTAGTCATGATTGAGCAACAGTGCCCAAAATATGGCTAGTTATCATTTGTCACTTTAACCTTCTGAACGATTTTTATGTACATCTTTCCAATAATGAATGATGCAGAAAATAAGTGCTCAAGCTGTTTTATTAGGTATAACGTATTAAATTCTAATACAAGATCTCCCAGTGACATAAAATGGAAGCACAAAAACCTTTTAGAAAAATCCAACAATAGCACCAAAAACTCATTGGTCACCGCAGCAACTAAGTGATGCTATCATGTCAAAATCTCAGCCCTGTGTTGAATCTGTGCCACAAAGAAATAAATAAGCTTTGAAGCAAAACCTGCAACCCAGTACCAGTGGCCAGTGAACATAGCACGGTTATAGCATGATTATACATACAGTTGACTCAACACTTCACTAAAACTGTTTTAACAAAAGCTCAACATTCCTGGCAGGAGTGTTGTATTAGGTCACTTTAGTCTTATCTAGCTGTCCCTAATGAAGTGAACTTACAGATAAAAATTCGACAAAAGGTATGGGAATGTCTTCTGAAAATTACACCCTAAAAAAATACAACCCAAAACTGGTGACAGCAAAGTTAATAATATATATATTATATTATTATATTGTGTAATATGTGACAAGAACAGACGATGTAACACAGTTTAGTATACAGTGCTTCCCCCCACCCCCACCCCCCGAAAGGATCACCACAGCGGATGGATCCACATGTTTTGATTTGGCACAGAAATC